>NC_142167.1:36888262-36965826 GCF_029865625.1 Vigna umbellata | reverse complement strand
AGACCATCATTCGAGCTGTCATTACAGATGACTGGAATGAGGGAATGATGCATACCTTGAATACATTACAAATCAAATTCATCTTTAAACATATATGAAACCATAATGAATCTTTCTTCATTTTACAGCGCTTCAATAGTACATCTCCTATACCAGAGGACACAATTAGGCAGATAAGGCAGGAGTGGACAGCTTATCTTCTGCAAAGATGGAGCTAGGAACACTTATATTTGTTGTTGAACATTACTTAGGTTTAGTTTAAGTTTAAATTTTGATAGTTTTGGTATTTGATAGGTTTAGTTTAAGTTTACTTTCTTTATATGAAACGCATATATATATTATACTATATTGTTCTAGGACAATTTTATGTTTTTCAGGTGTGGTTTTATTGCAAAAATAAATTAAATTTTTAAAAATAAACACCCATTAGACGTCGGCTCGTGCATTAACCGACGTCCAATGAGTTATAGTGAACAAAACGTTTCAAGGCCTGTAGATGTCGAAGATGGCCACATCCGACGTCTATATAGACGTCGGGTATACCCTCTCTAACGTCTATATAGACGTCGAGTATACCCCCTCTAACGTCTATATAGACTTCGGGTGTATCCCTCTGACGTCTATAGAGACGTCAGATGTGGCCATCTTCGACGTCTGTATAGACGTCGGGGCAGCGTACCCGACGTCTAAGTAACGTCACCCACAAAGACGTCGGATACATATCGGACGTTAAAAGGCCAAAATAACAGACTTCTAAAGCTCTTTCTGCACTAGTGCTTAATCCTTGCACTCGGCAAGCCTTGTTATTACCGAGTAGCACATTTTCATGCTTCTTTTGCTCCAAACTTTCAAAGAACTCCTTCACCGGGCACATGTGATAGGTACAGTCAGAATCCATGACCCAGCTCCTTTGAGAATCTTCAGATGAAGCCACCAAAACACCAGCAGACTCATATCCCTCGGACGCCTCTGCCACATCCGCAGTTTCCTGTGACCGAACGGCTTTGCCCTTCTCTGGACAGAACTTCTTAATATGTCCAATCTTCTGGCACTTGAAACATATCACATGTTTCGTACCTTCGGGTTTTGGCTTCTTCCAATTTCCTTCCTACTTCTTCCCTTTGCCTTTCACTGCAACGAGCCCAGATGCATCCACCTCGGTTGCCTTTGAATCTTGAAGTTTTTGGAACTCCTTAGTTCGAATTGACGTCACAACCTCCTCTAAAGTAATCACTCGATCCTTACCATAGAGCAAGGCATCCTTAAAATGCTCGAAGATTCTTGGAAGCGCATTTAGAAGAATAACAGCCTTATCTTCATATTCCAACCTCACGTCAATATTTTCCAGATCATCAACAATCGTGCTGAATTCTACAAGTTTCTCCTCTATGGTTCTTGATTCTGTCATCTTGAACTAATAAAGTTGTTGCTTCAGACACAACCTATGAGCCATCAATTTTGTCATGTACAATGACTTCAACTTTTCCCATATTCCAATCGCAGTCTTCTCCTTCGCAACCTCCCTCAACGCCTTATCACCAAGACACAGTATGATTGCACTTCTTGTCCTCTCTACCATTCTTTTCTTCTCTTCTTGCTTTAGAGTAGCACCCATGTTCAACTTCCCCTTCAATGCATCATCACAGCCCTGTTGTATCAAGATAGCCTCCATCTTGATCTTCCACAGCCCGAAGTCATTTGATCCATTGAATTTCTCTTTGTCGAACTTGGTTGCCATCGTTTCTGGAATTTCTTGATTCACAACCCCACGGTGGGCACCAATTGTTGGGTTCGTGCGAAACGGAGAACAGAAAACCCAAATGTAGAGAAGAATGAATAAGAGAATAAAAGAGAGAGAAATGAACTAAATAATACTTCGAGATTGAATTAATTTCAAAATGCAAAGACAGACTACAATATATAGTTAATCCAAGCAACTAAAACAAACATAACAGAAAGACCAAATGGTCATTAGCAGTAGAGGCTGAACATAGGTCGAGTACAACAAAGAATGAACAGCATAGCCAAAGTCAAAACCGAAAGCACACGACCGAACGGTCTCAATGAGACTGAGCGGTCAAAACCAAAAACGAGTAATAGAAGAGCCTAATCTACAAGAGTAGAGAGTGCGGTTATTTGGACGAGTTGAAAAAAAGTGGAAATAAGAATAAAGAAAAATAATCTTATATTTTAGTATTCACAATTAACTTTTATAATAATTTCATTCACAATGGATTATGTTGGCCTGTAATCGATTATGTATACAAATTACATTCCACAAGACCGATCTTTTTAAAAACATAATGTGTTTATGGTGCACTAAAATAAGATAGGCATGGGATGGAACTTGGAAGATAAGCTAGGTTGGCTTTCCTCTCAAATGTCATGTCTGTGAGCTCCACAACTGAATACTCTCATGTCTATTCAAATACCTTGAAACAGTGTTAATGACTGTTATATGTGTTATTGAAGTGCACAAACACATGTATTTCAATGGAATTCTTTGTGCAATTGCACTTAACACTAGTGCAAAAAAGGACTTTAGACGTCTGTTATTTTAGGCTTTTAACGTCTGATCTCTGTCCGACGTCTATATGGGTGACGTTAATGAGACGCCGGACCCTTTAGGTCAGACGTCTCTATAGACGTCCGACCTATATAGGTCCGACGTCTCTATAGACATCCGATCCATACAGGTTAGACGTCTCTGAGGTTGCTCCTGACTCATGGTGATTCGACTTTACAACTTTATATTTTAGTTGAAGAGAATGTATTGTACATTTTTTTATTGGATGGTTTTAGAAACGTAGTGGAGGGAATTGGAGGAGTACAAAACGCAAGAAATCGCCGCCATAGAACGCCGCCTAAAGACACGAGAATAACTGCACCAAAATCCAACGAAAATGCATTTTAATTGGTTCAAATGAAAGATAATGCATCAAAGAGTGATGTAATCAGAGTAAAATTAATTTAAAACGGTGCAAAAGTGAGAAAACGAACCTGAAAAGCGTAACCCGTAGAGAGAAAACGCGACGAAGATGATGAACAATGAGTGCGCGTAACGGCTGTCTCGCGTTCACGGTGTTTTAATGCCAAAATTTAGACGTCGGTTCCCCAATTAATTGACGTCTAAAGTGCTTCAGAAGTCGGAGTGGCAGGATCAGACGTCTAAATGGAGTCAAAAAGTGACTTTTTAAATTTCTGGATTTAGGGTTTAGACGTCGGTTCCCCAATTAACAGACGTCTAAAGTGCTTCAGAAGTCGGAGTGGCGGGATTGGACGTCTAAATGAGTATATGAGTATTTAGACGTCGGGCCCTTCCATAACCGACGTCTAAATAGTTGTTTTATTTACAAAAAATGTCACCAGTCATTTTTTACGTTGGATATTCGAGGGTCAGACGTCTAAAGGGTGACGTTAAAGGTCTTTTTTGCACTAGTGTAATTTTTATGAATTTTATCCCTATTCATGTAAATGTCCAGGCAGAGGCTTCAGTGAGAGAAGAAATGTTAATAAAAAAACTTAATATTAAGGTTGTTAACTAACTTTTAATGTAATTCATTGAAATTCTTTGCACAATTGCACTAAATTTTGTGATTTTATCCCTATACACATAAATCTCCATAAATGAAGAAGGTAATGTGAGGACCAATGTAAATTAAATGCTTAATATTGAGGTTGTTAACTAGGACATAGCTTGTCATAATTTTTTTGGTACAATCTATTGGTGAAGTATAGTACTTTTATTGTAAATAACGTTTCTTGACATTTATCTTAATTTTCTTTTATAGTACATTTCTTCACTTTATTTTATTATTTATTATATTTAATTTTCCTTTCTTTTATTACATAGCAATAGGTAGATTAGTTCATGGAAATGTGAGTACTATGTGATTTATTTGATCAAAGCTATCATTCATGCATAAATTTATACACTAGGTGTTTGATGATTAATCACCAATATCAAAGGAGGTCATCATCGGAATAACACATCAATGAACAAGTTATCTCCTTTAACATGGAAATTAGATGGTTTTGATTAAGTGTTGTTTAGATTATGCTTAGACTTAAAAGTTGAAGTTAAACTTTTGTTTACACTACACACCTTATGTTAGACATCTTATTATTTATTTTTTATTTTAGAACTCTTTATTATGTACTTGAATTGAACAATTTGAAATATATATTATGGTTTGGAAAATTTGTTGTATTTTAGGTTTTGGTTTCATAATTAAATAAATAAAATTAAAAAATAAAATTACATCTGTTATGGTCACAACATACTTAAATTCGCTACCGATTTTATTTACAAATGTATGTACGAATATTTAAGTCTGTTGGTCAACAACAGATTTAAAATTTAAGTTTGTTGGTCAACAACAGACTTAAAATTGTTGTCTAACAACACACTTAAAATTTAAGTTTGCTGAATTTAAGTCTATTGTAAAACAGACTTAAAAAGCCTATTTTGTAGTAGTTATTATGCTTTACAATATTTAAAATAAAAAAAAAATTATAATGAAACAAAATTGAAAAGAAATGTTTTCTTTTATTTAGGAATATTCTCATCTAAAATATGAGAAGAAAATACATTTAGCGATAATAAATTGTTCCAATTTTATCCTCACAAGAAGATAAAAGAAGAAAATTCATAAAAAATTTAAAAAGTATAACAGGTGAGTTTGAAGATAACAATAGTCCATATTTGGCAAGACCATCTCATACAGAAATGGTCTCTAAATACATGGTTCCAAGTAATGTAATTAACATTGGAACCCATATGTATTATTGAAGAAACTAGAGCATTAAATGGATGTCTTTGTTGCATGATTCCTCCAATTAATAAGTTGGATAGCGGTTAGCGAATCACTCTCAACAATCAAGTTGTTATATCCCATTGATATGCCTATATTCATGCCAAGCTTGATGGCAAATAATTCAAAATCAACTCTTAACACATTGGAGAAGGCAAAACAAAATTCACCATCAACATCTCTGATAACACCTCTTGTAGTGACTTTTTTCCATTCAAAGTGTAAGCTCCATGAGAATTAATTTTAATACATTCTTTTAGAGGTGGTATCTAACAAACTAATCTTATAAAATTTGAATTATGTCCCAGAAAAAAAATGTTTGTTTATCAATAGATAAATAAATTCAAAACATAATAACGTAAAAAAGTGGGATGAACATTTAAATTTCTAACATTTAATTAAAAGTAAAAATAAAATAATAATGTTAATAACATAAAAATAATAGTAATTATTATTATAAGAATAAATAATTATAACAAATGATAATTTTATACTAAAAAAAATGACGAGATAAACACGTTTTAAATGCATAAAGCACTCCAAATTGAAATTGAAATTTCACCATAATCTAAAATATGAGACCCTATTGAAGACACTCTTAAAAATCACATGAGTTGACTATTGGAATGCTATCATTTGCATTTTAAGGTATGTCAAAAAGGCTCCCAAACAAGGGTTATTATATGAATATAGAGGAAACATTCAAGTCTCTAGGTACTGTGATGCAAATTGGACAGGTTTTCCTATTGATAAACGATCTACTAACAGATATTGTGTTTTTCTTATAGGAAACATTATTTCATGAGAAAGCAATAAATAGAATGCAGTAGCTCAATCAACAGCTAAAGCCGAGTATAGGACAGTGACATCACTCACATGTGAACTTATATGAGTGAAACAATTCCTTCAAGAGCTTAACTTCTGTGACATTCATACTATGAATATGTATTGCGATAATCAAGTTGTTCTCCACATTGCATCAAATCTAGTGTTTCACGAGATGACTAAACATATAAAAATTGATTGTCATTTTGTTTATGAAAAGTTGTTGACTAAAGATATATGTACTGAGTTTGTTGGGTCAAATGACCAACTCACATATGTTGACCAAGTCATTAAGAAATCCTCAGATTAAATTTCCAAGTCATTAAGAAATCCTCAGATTAAATTTATTTATTTCAAGATTGGTATATACAATCTGTATGCTCTAACTTGAGAGAGTATTAAAATAATTGTCCTATGTATCATCATTAAACCTGCTTAAGGGTAGTACGCTAATCTAATATCTAAGATAGTACCTAAGTCTACACCTAGGTGTCTAGAATAGACCCTTAAGGGTAGTATGCTAGTCTAATATCTAAGATAGTACCTAAGTCCAAACCTGGGTGTCTAGAAGAGACCCTTAATCTTCTATGTACGTTTGTATTAAAACTTTATTATAAATAAATCAAAATGAAAGAGATCAATTAAGCTCTCTAGAAATATTTTACAGCTTAAATCTCTAAGTATTTAAAAATTTGTAATGTTGATAGAATTTGTGACAATAAATTGGGTTGAAACGACTTGAGTGTAATTTTCTTAAGCCCATAAACGAAAATATAGTTTCTGAGCGAGATAGATAGGTAAGCATCAAGTCATGACACCTTTACTTATTCATCGAACAGCATTAACATGACATCTTATGTCAAATACCATGTATTTAGATGTACCTCTTACAAAAGTGATCAAATATCTAATAATCACTTAAACACATATTTTCTAATTTGATAAAAACATAGATGTGAATCTTGTCAAACAAATTTGACTGATATGATAAATGGCATTTTTTTTGTCAGTTATATTCACTTGAAAACAAATTTTAAACAAAATCAATTTTGCATTAAAAAGAAAATGGTCAACCCAAAAAATTATATTAGAAGAAAATTTAGTTTAAAAAATATACATATCAATATCTAACATGTATTACAAGTTAAAGTCTATTCCTCGTAACACAAACTTCTCCAACAAATCACCAAAACAGATAGCCTCAATAAAATGTCTATCAGTACCCACCAAAAATGGCCTACAAACTCCGATAGTCTATAACAGTAACCTCGTCCTCTGGGGCATCCAGATCTTGATAACTGTTCCAGAAATTAATCCCCAACAAAACAAAAAACAAATTATCATATATAGTGACTGAAAATAAAAAAAAGTATGAACATAATTAAATAAAAATATTTTTTCTCTATAAAACGAATATCCTTTCAACAAACAAAAGTAAAATATAAAAATATCAAAATCATGAATTAATCAGATGATCATGTAAGTTATACTATTCAATAGATAAAAAAGACATAAAAATGGATTTCGCATTCAATAGACAAAAACTAATGTTATTTGAGATGAAAGATCTAAACAAGAGTTTAGATAGAACATTAACCTTCGCATCCGCCGAGGATCTGGTCTAAAGTTTGGAGGAACAGCAATAATTGGTGCTGCACCACCCAAATGAGGGCCACCCCGCATCTTTCTTCCAGAGGCATCATATGATGTTGGTCCTCCTTGATCTCTTAACATCTGCATTGCAACTTCTGGAGGAGCAGGAACGAAGGGTCCCAAAGGCCTGTGAGTTGTAAATTATTTAATCAATCAATCACTAAGCAAAACATATAATATCAGAGTGCATCAGATTGTAAACCAGAAAGAAAATGAGAAGCAGAAACCTACCCAGCACCAGGTACAGGCATCAACACTGGTGGAGGAGGTATATCTGAGGCAAATGGAGGTATGGCTGGCCCTGCATAAGAATCATACATTGCTTCATCACGGTTTCCCATCTCAAGTGACTGTCTTTCACTAGATGGGGAATTATCAGGCCTATCTCCATTCATTCTGTCATTCCGATCATGGTCTCGTCTATTACCACGATCATCTCTTAATCGACCCTCAATACCTAATCTTCGCTTTAAGGGTCTGTCCTTCTAAAATTTGAAAAAATAAAATAAAGAAACATAAGAATCTGAAACTCAACCCTTAACTCATAAATCTAAAAATTTGATTCACTGTATTATTTACACTCAAGCAAAAATAATATATTATAGGAAATTTTGAAAACTTCACTATTTGACATGCTATGCAGAATTTATCCACAATTCTTGCCAATCAGACAAAAATGACTACCAGAACCTAAATGCCAAAAGGTTCCCTCAAATACAGTAGTCAACAGTAGATAGAAGTGGGAAAACACAAGCAGGATACCAATAGTAAGATGACCGTTGTTCTGCCTTCTCTTTAATATATATTTCAACATTATTACAAATAGTTTGTACTATATAACACACTATGACAATTTAGATTATTATATTATATATTACGCTCTAAATGGTTTCTATATTTTTTAATATTATTATCTATTAATCATTATTATATATTTTAAAATTCGTTTTAACTTATTTAGATGTTTTCTTAACATTATGTTATTGATAAATTATGTTATTAATACTATTTAGTTTATTATATTATATATTATCTTTTAAATAGTTTAGATATTTCGATACAATTATATTTTTTTCTTATTACTGTATGATGCTTTAGTTGACTATAATATATATATATATATATATATATATATATATATTACATGTTATGTTTTACACTTAAAAAGGGACTATTGGACTCAAATTGAGGCCCATCATCTAGCGCTACCCCTATTTATGAAGTGAAATGTCTCAGTGGAAGATGATGACAGATGGAAGTAAGCTATCAGAAATGGAAAGAAAGAGGCAGTTTAGAGATGGCTAAGGAAGAAATCTAGCAGAGCCTTATCAGCAATAGCACAAATGGAGGGCCGGGAAGCCCGCAAGGCACTGCGATATTCCATGAATGGCACCACAATGACTGACAAAGCCAGGTGCTATGCAACGATTGCCATAGGGCTGCAGGGGTTGCTTCGGCTGGCAACCCACAATCACACGTGATTGTCTATTATGCTCACAACCCAACCATAAAGATAGTATTTTAAACTCATGCAAATCTTTTTCATGTCTTTTTTCTAGATATATGCTTATGTTATAAGCAAAAACAGCAGTATACCTGAGATTGCTGCATTATGGGTGTCCCGCCAGGAGCATCTGGATCACTGCAACAAAAAGGCCAATATAAGTGATATTTCACCAAAATTTGAATAATAATCCTTGATAACAGAAGCCATTTTAATTACTTACTTCATGTAATTTTGAAAGTAGAGATCCTCTCGTACTTTCGTAGTCTGTTCCAGAACAAGCTCTGGGTGTTTGAGCTTCAGATGTTTGTGCACAAATTCAGCAGCATGAAAAAGCTTTGTGCAGCCCTTGGCTCCACATCCATACTTCCATCCATACTTTTCATCCCTAATTTTTCTAACATATGGATCCAATACTTCCATTGCTGCAGCATCTATCTTCTCCTTAGCAGTCATTATTTCCAAGGGATCCAAACCATTCAGCCTTCCTTGCCAAAATAAATCAAGCTTCTTCTCCCAGTCCGACCCTGATTTACCTGTTTCTTCATGCCCCGTCCCTTCTGGTCTCACATGCCTAAAGCCCTTAGCCTCGTTAGTCTCAATCATGCCATAATAATCCACACCATGAATCCGCCAAAGGTAAGTTATAAGTGTATCCAGAAGTTCGACACCTTCTAAACCCTTAACAGATGTTAGGCCTCGAATAATTACTATGGGGCCCACAGATCCACTGTGTGCCTTGTCATCATTTTTATTATGATCGCTGCTGCTGCACAAAGTATTATCTTCAATCCCTTTTTCAGCATCAAGCTTCCGGACAAGAACCTGAGCCTGTTGAACATCTGCCTGTATCCTTCTTGGTTCAGAACTGATTGGGTGAGCCTTTGGAGCAGCTGAGAAATCATTTTCTTTATTAGGTCCCCTTCCATGCCTTCTTCGTTTGCCTCCAGTGTCTGCTTCCTCCTCTGAATTTGGCTCACTAGCTTGCCCTGATTTGTTGGATACAGAGGCCTCCAAACCAGGATTTCTGCATTGAACATGATACCAATTATGTATTATTGATTGATACTGATACGAATAGTGAAAGAATGAAGTGGTAAGGAAGAGAGCAAGACAGACATATATGAGACCAAGAGAAAAAGGGAGGACAGGGACATACAGTTCTAATGTTCCACTCTGTAAATCAAGCAAAAATTCCTTTGCTAGCTGTCGAGCATTTTCATTCCTCCTATAAGAACATGAACCAGACAATATTCATTCAAATTTAAACGTCTTGATAAAAACAATTAATCCACCAGCCTACTCTAGTGACCATCCCAAGATGAAAAAACAAAACAAAAATGGCCCACCAAATATTAATATTACAATATATACAATGCCTAATTAGACACAAATTTGATAAAGAAACTCACCTTTCAATGACTGTAAGCAAATTTGTTGGATGATATTTATCCTTCAACCTGAAGTAAAAAATAAATGGTAAGAACATCGTATCAATTGAACTTGAGAAAATATGGTCACTTGTGCTTTCCACAGTAAACATTTTGAAGATTGAACTACAATTTTAAACAGGAAGAACATATATACCACTCTTCATCCTTATGAGCATTAAAATAAGCTCGTTTTTGGGTTGAAATATACTCTGATTTGTATTCTTGATACCTAGAAAATCAAAGTCAAAAGCCATTTGTCGATGAGCATCACCAAAAAGGCTGATTACTTGAACACTTAAACATGATACAACAAGATATTATTGTCCAGAACTTACCTACGCTCTGCTTCAGCGGGTAGTATATCATCCTCAAGCTCCTGAATGAACTGCTTATAGGACATCAGCCCCTCCCTGATATGACTCATAAATATCTTAATGTTAACATGATTGTCCAGAAAATCTATTGTCAGAGTGAAATAAAGACAATACAGACATTAAACAAGTAATGGCATAATCGTGTGTTATGTTAACTATTTAAGAAAACTCAAAGTTGAAGAGACTCGGGTATAGAAATGGTACACAAGTGGATGTTCAGTAATGAGCACAGAAAACAACTCTACAATAAGTGGAAAGAAAATACAGTTAAAGAAAAAGATCATAAAAATAATGTAAGACAAGACTAATGTGCTGAGTACTCTAAAACTTAAGGACCGAGAGGTAGCAAATTTAGGAATATGGACAAGAAATTTCAATTTGTACAGCTGAAGCAACAGTTCACCTACCATTAGCTGACGAGAACAAAAATGCTAACTAAGATCGACACCTAAAGCTATAAGTGGTGCAATTTGTGAAGGCAATTTAAAATTACGGTTGCTATACCTAAAGCCAACAATATCTACAAAGATATTAATCATCAAGCAGAGAACTGATTCTCGTACCCTCTAACAACAATAATAAGGCTCTGGTAAACTGGATACAGCATGTTCAAAGATGGCATAATGAGAAACTCTTTTATCCAAGGTAATAAAATATTATTTTTGAATGTGACAAAGAGCATGCAATGTCAATAGCAGCATATAGTACAGATCTTCAGTTCGACTTGGAAGGTAACATCAAATTACAAGTAAAAGGAGCTATGAAAACTTCTGTGCAAACTGTTAAGAAAATCAGTGCTTAAATCAGTGGTTAAATTGTTCATTTGATGTTACCTTACAGGGCTGGTCAAGAAAATCAGTGCTTAAATTGGATATCAACTAATTTAGAGGGCAGGTTCAGAAAAGTAGTACTTAAATTAGATATCAAATTATAAGTGGCTTTATCAAATTTCATGCAGAAATATGCACTGTTTCAGGCCATAGGATAATATAACCATGGAGAGATGCAGTAGAAATTCTTAAGAATACCTACTATGACAAGGCTAAAACAAAAGGAGATGAAGAATTCCACAGTGAAACTGTTGTAACTAAAAATGACACAAAATAAAAGGGGATGTTTGGTTATTTCATATTATCATTTCCAGTATGTTTTTGCCAAAATTCAGAAAAAAACCACCTTGTTTTTATTTTATTTTTCATCATTTATATATGTAACACCAAATCATTGCAGAGGGTCCATAATCTCAACAGGGATATCTCATCTTGGCCTTGTCAAATAGTTTCAATTACAGCCACCCTTTCAAATATGAAGTTAACATGTTCGCCAGTATTCATTAACCCCTTAATAGCACACCAATGGAAAACAATATTTATTAACTAGATTTGGATAACAGAAAAATTACAAAGCTGACCTTTGGCTTGGCATGTCTCCATAACCACGATTGGATTCCACATCTGCAAAAGTCAAAAGAAATCTACCAAGATCAAAAACATAAAAGCTAATTCATCAAACACCATAGGCAATAACATGCAATAAAGAAATCATGAAATCTAATAATAGATAAAATGGGATTTATGGGATATAAAAAAAATGCTTGTACTTAATAGAAGTCACTGACATACCAGAAATCCCATTCTGATAACCCCCAGCAGAACGTGGTCCAAACCTCCCATAGGACTTCTCATCTGCATAACCACCTCTTCCACCCAATCCCCGTTCATAAGCACCATAATAATTATAACCATGTCTGCCATAACCAGAAGGTGTGGTTAAAGAAAAAGGATACAAAAAGATGCAGGGCAACAGATTGGATGAAGCAGAAGTAAAGTAAGTTAGCAAAGAGACACAAAAACAGGTCGAGCCTGTTATCACAAAGATTTTCATCATAACATGAGAAGTACAGAACAATATCCTACCCCGTCTTACACTTCTCAGAGAAAGAAAGTATGCCAAGAAACCATATGCAACACTAAATCCCTTCATGCGTAACAATTCATTCTCAACTACTCACGTAAGAATAGAGTAAATGATATTATTCAACAGTTGACATACAAGAAACTATGACAGATAGTATACCGCCAGCTTCACTAGCTTTATTAGAAGATACAACAATACTTCTATCTCAATAACTATAATTTCAATTACATCATTCATATAAAAGATTCCAATGATACTAAGACAACATTAAAAAAAAAAATCAGCTAAACAAGATCTTTTTACCTTGAAAATACAGTACACAGCCTATTAGAAGGGGAAAAAAAATTGCAACATCATGAAAGAAAAATATTAAAGCGGCAAAACACGGTTTTGTAAAATACATGAAAATATAAATTTAGCTCTCTCAAAGATTTCTCTCTCGTTTTTTATCAGCAGAAACATTTCTCCCTTTTTTTTTCGGCAGAAACATTTCTCTCTTAAATACCCTTTTCTCACATTCAAGGTTCCAAGAAACAGTTGACGACCTCAATTCCAGCCAAACATCAAGTTATTGGAATCTTCGAAACCAAATTTCCCACAATATTTGACGAAACCATGATCGCAACCACACTTCAAAACCTTATTCACGATAATCATACAACTATCACTGTCGTTAGTTAAAAATTGATTCTTAACACTTTTCCCAAAAAAGTTATTTTTGCACCAAATAGCAGTTAACACAATGAACGAGTGACTTCATTTTCTAGAGTTTCCTGGAGATGTCGAATTCTAAAGGCACAGCAAGTAGCTTAAGCAAGTCAATCAAATGAAATTCAATTCTCACAATCACGCAAACAGGAATAAATCTACCTATCATCAGGTCCATATCCGCCCCGAGGACTCCCCCGGCGCGACCGCTTGTACGGCGGAGGCGAACGCCGCGGTGCCGGAGAATACCGCTGGTCGCGGTGGGAGGGCTCGGGCTACGTCGGCGCTTGAAATCCCTGTCCCTGTCCCGGTCTCTGTCTCGAGGCGGCGACGCGTTGCGGTCATAGTAATCGCCGCGGCGGTTGGGAGGGCGATCGAAATCCCTGTCGTCTCTGCGGTCTCTTCGCCGGGCTGGTAATGCGGCGGCGGGGGCGGGGGAGGGAGGTTCGTCCGCAGCAGGGGAGGGCTGAGTCGGAGGTGGAGGCGGCGGCGGCGAGGAGGGGAGCATCGGAGGAAGGGGATTTGTCGAGGGATTCTGGAGGCACATTCATGACCTCCGCCATTGGAATTTGGCAAACCCTAAATTTAGGAAAAGGGAGAAAGGATGTGAGAGAGAAAGAAAGTGTGAAGAGATTCGATTTGTGTGAGGAATTGGAGTGAAAATGGGGTTTGTATTGGAAGAAGACGATGACGATGATAACTTTTGCGTTTTGTTTCACAGCGTTTTCGCAGACACTGCTTCTTCAGTCTTTTTATTCCTTCTCACGTCGTTTCGCAGTTTTCACGGTAGACTGAGTGAAGCTTACCACGAACCTATTAAATTATTAAAAATTCAAAAAACATATAAATAATTTCACACATTTTAATTTTAGTGTAAAAAATATAGGTAAAATAAAATTATCTGTCGTGATTTTCTTTTATTAAGTGCTCGTGACTTTCTTTCTTAAATATTAATTACATTAATTAATATATATTAAATTTGGCATTTCATTTTGGAAATTCATCATCATTCAGCCATGCAAGAAAGACCGTTACCAGTATTAAAAATTATAGAACATTTTATTAATGATAAATTAATGATTAATGATAAATTATTGATTAATACTGTAGATACTCTAAAGTATTATAAAATATTTTTAATATATTTAAAAATAATATCTTATAAAATAACAATTGATTCTGTTATATTTTTAAGATAATATAAAGTATTTTTAATATATTATGATATAATAATTGATTGTTTATATATTATGAGTGTTTACAGTGGGACGAAGGTTTTTTACTATTCTCTTGAAGATTTAGCCAATTCTAAAGAATGATGATTAAAGAAACCACATGGGATGCTCTAGCCTTGACTTGATACAAGATATGGTTGCACAAATATTTTGGCAGCATAACATTATAATTCTTCAAAGTGGATTTACGAAGGGGGAGACACCTCTATTTATAGATTAAGGTGTCTCCCAAAGTAGATCAAAACCATAAAATGTTATCTTGTACCAAACCCTAAAAAATATTATCTTAGTGAAAGAGATCTTGACATGTGATATTCTAACTTTTAGAAAAACTCTCTTCTAGTGCGATGTGGAAAGTTACCTTAGCAAAAGTTTTCCACTAAGAAAATAACGCATGACCACTACCTTTGTAAGAAAATTATCCATTAAGAGCTTGCCATGTGGCCATCATGTCTCATATGGGACACCCTCCACCAAGCTAGGGTTACAAAATTGATCACCCAAGATTAGCTTAAGCTAGCTGCAAATATTGTCATACAACTTAAGCAAGATTGTTTAAAAATCCTACACTACTTGACCCTTAATACAAGACCTAAAAAGAAATAATACACTACTTGACCTTCATACAAGGTATAAATACTCATAATCTACTAGAGGTGCTCCATGATGACCTAAGACAAAGAATTTTGCTTCACCTTGCATAAATGACTCTAACTCTTCCTGAATATGGTTGGCCCATAGTTAGGGGGCATGTCATCATCCATTCCTTTTTCAAAAGGATTGGTCCTCAAATATTCATGTTTCTTCATGACAAAAACTCTTTTCTTATTATTGATCAACTTGTGTATCATTCCTTCAAGATCAAAGATTCATATGCAATAATTACCAAATAATATTTCATTAAATCTTTGTATCATATACAAAATATATCTCAATAAAAAATTAGAAGAAGGCTTTATTTTAATTTTGAAAGAATTTCCTTGAAAACTTTTAAGGCCCACTTCACAAAAGTCTTTTTGTCTTCTTTGAGTTAACTTTAACCTAGAAGGTAACATCAACTCAAAGTGTGATTTTGAGTTGTCCAAAGAGAAGTTTAAAACAGTGGAAGAAGGAGATAAATTTGAAAAATTCTTATGATTAAAAGTTGGAATTAAGAAAGATGAATTATTGCTAAATTGAGAAAAGTTCAAAGATTGAAAAACTCTCTTTATCATCTTAGTTTCAATTATTTTTTAGGGAGTGGTAGGTGCCTTCAATAACACTTTCTCTTTCTTTCTTCTCTCAACCTCTTTTTGTTTTATTCTCTCAATCTCTTCTTTTTCTCTTATTTCTTTCTCATTCATCTCTCTTCTATTTTTCTCTTCATACTTTCTTCTTTTTCTCTCCTCTTTTTCTCTCATCTTCCTCTCTTTGTTCTTCCTTCCTTCTCTTGTCTTCCTCTCTTCTTCTCTTCTTCTCTTAATATTCTCTTAATATTCTCTTTTATCCTCACATCTTTTTGTTTTAAAATTCTAAGTTCTTCCTTTAAAATGGCAAGTTAGGCCTCCTTTTTAATTTTATCCTTTTCTTTTTGTATGGCCTCTTGCTTTCTTTTTGCTTCCTCCTCTTTCTCCTTTGTTTTCTTTCTTTCTTCTTTTAATCTTCTCTTGTATTTTCTCTTCTTTTTGTCTAAGTATCCTAAGCTCTTTCTCTAGGATATTAAGGTGGGCATTTCTTTCAATTTTCTCTTTTTCTTTTAAAATTGCCTCTTGCTTCCTCCAAAGTTCAAGTGACTTTAGTTGTTGGGTCAAATTGTTTAAACTTGGTATGACTTTTTCACTAGAATTACTTCTAATTTGGTAGGATAGAGTCTTAGACATGCTTAGATTTTACTTTTCAAAAGATGATATGCAAAATTATTACTTAGTAGGTCAAAAGAAATTTCTTAAGAGACTTAAGGAGACAAAAGAAACTCAAGTTCACTTTCAAGAAAGGAAGGTGAATCACAAATGATTACTTAATAACCAACTCTTTCCTAGTCAAAGTTTACCTTAAGCTCTCTTATACAAAACTTCTTAAATGGAATCAAGTTTGATATACATGTAGACACATACTAAACTACAAACAATTAAGGAAAACAATTTAAACTAAACTATGTGGCAAAATGGTAAAGTTAGAAGGAACTTTGGATCCTCCAAAATTAACCAACTAAAACCAAATTTCAATAGATTTTAAAGGTCCTTATTAGGAGATGAGATTGAGCACCAAAGAATCCCCCAAGATAACCTAACAAATTCGTAAAACACAAGGAAAAAGAAAACAAATTACAACTCAAAGAAAATACACACAAATTTAGTTCTTCCTCCCAAGTGTTTCTCTCTTTTCTTCTGTCTCCATACAAGACTTTCAAGCTCCCACTAGGTCTCCACCACCTAGGATGTTATCTTAAGATATCGCCTCACCATATAAAGAGAACCCACACCACAAGATAACACCAAAAGCGAAAGTAGAGTCTAAGAAAAAAAACTTCCAAAAGGGGTTTGTATACGACAAAACTAAGAAAACCAAAAAAGACAAGCAAGAAATTAAATAGTAAGAAAAGAAGGTTCAACACACAAAAGATATTACCTGAAGAAAGACATTAAAATATATGCACAAAACAAAAAATTACTAGAATAGAGTGGTGTTTCTTGTCTTTAGCAAGCTATAAGCAAAGCCACTCTTTTAACATCATTGGCCAATACTTAAGATGTTGGACAAAGCCACAAAATGCCCAAAAACAGTGATCAAAATACAACTGAACGAAATTTCCAGACAACTAGTGGTAGTGGTCAAATGCACATGACTTTGACTTTTGGTACTTTTGCTAGGCTCTTTTAGTACTTCTTTTGTAGCCCTTTGCTTGTAAGTTTTTACCTTTTCTTTTTTCACTTCTTTTAAGTGTAAAATAAGACCACAACACACCTAAAACAAGTTTTATATGTTGAAATATAGGCTCAAAAGACCAAGAAACACAAATTAGAAGAAAACTTACTAGAATTAAAAGTAGAGTAGGAAACTCAAAAAGACATAAGAAATTTTTTTATGAATTTTCCAATGATCTAATTATAAATATGAACTCAAAACTGTAAAAATAAGGCACTCAAATGCTTGTATATAGTTCAGTTTTGTAATCCAAGTTGCACATCCTTTTGTGATTTTTGCAAGCTTAAACTAGGAAAAAACAAATAAAAGGACTATACATGACTCTAGACAACATAGATAGATTTGAAAAGCAAAATTACTCAAAATATATAGTATGACCGAACCAAAAGATGAACAAAGACTCAACAAAGTTAAAAAGCATACAAATAATAGCCAAAATTACCAAAACAAAACCTGGAAAACGTGGATGGCAACATTTTGACAACTGGGCCACTAGTACAAAAATAGCGTATAACGTCACGCGTTCAACGTCCAACCATTGAATAACCAACGTTAAAAATGAGTTGTTGACATTTTTGTAAATAAATGCAATTATTAAACGTTGTTTAAAATTTTAATTCGATATAAAATGATATAAAACTTCGAATGACTTTCAAATTCAACGTCAAAAGGTTAGTGAATTCAATAAAAATTTGAGCGGGAGATTGAAAATTCATTCACTTTATCTTAGCGTGTGATACCCTCTTCTCTTCTCAAACTTTTCTCGAACGAAGTTTGTCGAGCATCCCATGTAATCTTTCTTTCATTGGATACAAATGCATGTTAATTAATTACTTTATGTATGATTTTTGTTTGTTATAACCCATTATTTTCGTGCTCTTGTCCTTCATAGGCGCATTCTGCTTTCTCTCTAACTGTGACGAAACTTTATTCCGACAAACCCACCTTTTGAAGGTTAGTTTTCATTTTCGTTTTGAAGAACTTATTTGTTGAACTTGTTTGTTGTTTTTTTGTTGAACTTGTTTGTTGTTTTTTTGTTGAACTTGTTTGTTGTTGTTTGATTGAACTTGTTCGTTGTTGGTTATTATTGTTTGTTGTTGATACTACAATACACGTTCATAGTTCATGCTTTATAAAATACCAAAAACTGAAAATTGTTGTTTTTTTATTTTTCAGGTCTAGTAGAGTTGTAAAAAAGATCACAATTAATTAAAAAAAACAAAAAAAATTGATTAACGTCAAATATTGACAAAATTCGACGTTAAGTTAACGTCGTATATTAACAAATTTCAATGTTAATTTTACGTTGAATTTTTTAAATTCGATGTAAATTTAACGTCTCTTGATATGATGTCGTTTGCGAATTTGCCGTTAAAAACCCAAAATATTCGAGGTTGTACGCGATTTTTGTACTAGTTGGCCCTTTATTGACTGATTTGCCTATAAATTTCTCCATAGAACTCCAAATGAGGTGATTATTTATTTTTATTAGAAACTAGGCTCAAAGGTATTTAATTTCACTAGTACAAAAACACTGTATAACGTTAGTGTTTTTCGGTCTTTCACATTGAATTCGAGCCCGACGTCATATTGGGAGACGTTAAATTGACATTGAGTTTAAAAAATTTGACATTAATTTACATTAATTGACGTCGGACATAGAACAATCCAACGTTTCCAGTAAAACAAATTAACATTGAATTTTGTCAATATACAACGTTAATCCATTTTTTTTGTTTTTTTAGTTTATTGTGATCCTTTTTTACAACTCTACGAGACCTGAAAAACAGAAAAAGAACACATTTTAGTTTTTGGTATTTTATAAAGCATGAACTATAAATGTGTAGTGTAGTATCAACAACAAACAACAAACAAGTTCAATGAAACAACAACAACAAACAAGTTCAACCACACAACAACACAAAAAAGTTCAACAAAAAAAAAAGTTCAACAAATAAGTTCTTCAAAACGAAAACGAAAACGAACCTTTAAAAAGTGGGTTCCTCGGAATAAACTGTTTCCACGAGTGAGAGAGGAAGTAGAATGCGCTATGAAGGACAAGAACACAAAAATAATCGGTCAAAATAAACAAAAATCATAAAGTAGTTAATTAACACGCATATGTATCAAATGAAAGAAAAATTACATGTGATGGTCGTCAAACTTCATTACGGAAAAGTTTGAGCGGAGAAGAGAAGAGGGTCTCGCACGCTAAGATAAAATGAATGAATTTTCAATCTACCACTCAAAATTTTATTGAATTCACTAACCTTTTGACGTCTAACACTGAAACATTCAACATTTTATATCCTTTTGAGGTCTAATTCTAAGGCATTGAACGTCATACATAAATACATTTTCACCTTCGCGCCAAGCATTTTCGCAAAATTTACCCAATAGGACGTCGGGCTGCTCAATATTCGACGTCTCATAACAAATTGACGTTGAATTACAATTCTAAACGACGTCTAATAATTGCATTTATTTACAAAAATGTCATCGGTCATTTTTAACGTTGGCTATTTAGTGGTTGGGCGTTAAACGCGTGACATTATATGTTGTTTTTGCACTAGTGTTTGACTATAAACATATTTTTTGGACCCCTAGACTAGATGTAATTTCATTTTGAAAATCGTAAACATTTAGCGCAAGGTAAGGAAGGTTGATTTGAACCATTTGAAGATAGCTACAACAAGATAATGTTAGGAAAAAATAAGGGGAAACAAAAATAACCTAAGATTCGATTACCAAATGATAGACTCCTCCTCAAACTAAGTGGGCCAAAGCATGAAGATGAGACCTTGAAGGTGAGGTTGTTGCGAAAGCAAGGGGTGCATGAAAATGATGCTCTTGTTTTATGAGTGTTTATGGCGGGATGAAGGTGCTTGATGGTTCTCTTAAGAGGTTTGGCCGCCTCTAGAGAAGGGTGACTAAAGGAGACCACATTGAATGTTTTAGCCTTGACTTGAGTTAAGATATGGTTACACAAATATTTCTTTAGCATAACATTATAATTCTCAAAGCGGATTTATAAGGGGGGAGACACCTATATTTATATATGACAGTGTCTCCAAAGTATACCAAAACCCTAAAATGCTTTCTTGCATCAAACCCTAAAATTTTTATCTTGGTAAAGGAGAGTTATACATGTGGTGCTCTAACTTTTGAAAAAACCCTCCACTCCTAGAGTGTCATGTGGAAAGCCACTTCAGCAAAAGTTTTTCACTAGGAAAATAACACACGACTGCTAGCTTTGTAAAAAAACTCTCCACTAAGAGCTTGTCACGTGACCACCATGTCTCATGTGGGACACCCTCCACCATGTTAGGGTTACAAAATTAATCACCTAAGATTAACTTAGGCTAGGTGCAAATATTGCCCTACAACTTAAGCAAGATGGTTCAAAAACCCTGGACTACTTGGCCTTTAATACAAGAGCAAAAAAGAAATCTTACATTACTTGACCCTTAATACAAGGTCTAAATACTTTTAATCTACTACAGGTGTTTCATGATGTCAAAAGAGAAAGACCTTTGTTTCACATTGCATAATTGACTCTAGGTCTTCTTGAATGGTCTTGAGCCATGACTAGGGGTATGCCATCAATGTGTTAGAGATGGTAGAGTTGGGATGAGTGTCCTGGCTTAAAAAGAAGATGAAGATGAAGTGGAAAATAAAAAATACTTTTAAATTAAATAATTTATCGTGTGTTTCAAAAAAATGCTAACGTGGATTGTTGTTTGTCACATCAAAGAAAACACTAACGTCATTAGTGAATGAGGACCAATTTCATGAATTTTGATAGGATATGGACATGTAACATCCCATTTTAATAGTATAAAACTACTAAAATAAAATGTTACATAGATGATAATTTACAAGGAACTTAAGAGTTCTAGAGAAGGAGATTCTACACTTGAAAACGAACCTATCTATGTTGTTTCTTCATCCTCTTCCTCACGTTGAAACAACTAGAAGATGCTCACTCTCTAAGCTCACACCAATTAAGGTGATCATTGCAAAATAGAAAAACAAACATAAAAAGACAAAGACAAAAGCAATGGTAAGCTAGTGATACAAAACTATTAATCATATACACAAGCATTTCACAATTTAATCAAGTTTAACATAACATAATCCAAATATCTTAATATGCAAAGACCTAGACTGAACCATCCGGATTTAGTATGAATACTGAGCTATGACGGGTTGTGCACTTGTGGTGGCCTCTACTGCTTTGCAAAGTCATTGTCAATGGGTTTCACCCTACCACACTCACAAGGTTATTCTATTACATGCCTTAGACCATACTGGAAGCGCCTAAGACTAAGACCTCTGCTACTCTCACACATGTGTCAATCCTCTCTACTTGAGAATGAATGACCATTAGAGTGTTAGAATAACCTCCAAGACTGAGTTACCTACATTCATACTAACAATACTTGAAACCAATACCAATAAGTTCCACCTTGGAACTCATTTCCATACCTTTTCCACTTAACAAACAAGAACATACCAATATATATATATATATATATATATATTAATATCATCATCATAAAACTCATACTAAACTATCGCACAATCATCAAAGAAACCAAAACAGTGCATCAGAAAAACACAGGACAGGCCAAAGTTGAAAACTCAAAAACTGACTAAGGGGCACTCAGGGGAGCTCAAGCCCAAAACTTGCGCAAACAGGGAGCTCAGGGGGCGCTCAAGGGGTGCTCGAGCCCCATGACAACAAATTTCACCCTCAAAAACTAGCCTTTGATGCACTTAAGTTTTGTTCTAATGATCAAATGGGTTTCTTACACCTTATAATAAATGGAAAATCATATTTAGAATTAAAGCAATGTACTCCTTTGATCATTAGACTCGAAACTATGTACGCTCAACCATTTGACAACTCGAAAAGACTTAAACTAAAAACAACACCTTCTAACTCAAATTTGTGTAAACTAAGAGTCCTAAAAAGTCATAAATGACTCTATGACAAACCCCAAATCATCCTCTGTGTCCCAGACCTTCTAATTTGAAATCTCACTATTCCAAACCCTTAAAACTAACTCCAAACCAAGATAAACTTTAATCATCAACTACTAAACACTCAGGCATCATATTTATACCTTTCTCAAGGTTCAAAACAGTTTTAAATTACTCAAAGACAAACACCAAAACTCAATTACATGTCATACTGACTTCCTTTAGATTTTTACCTACAAAAACCCCTAAATACATTTGAAACAACAATATAAACACACTATAATGACTATCATTTCATTTTACACCACATAGTAGCTAACTCTTATGGTAAATAAGTTACTAAAGACCTAAATAGTTGTCATACTCTATAAATTCTCACTTTAGACCAAGACTTCAATAATTCACCTCTCAAACCTCCATTTTTGACCTAAAACCTAATTTGTTTGATGACCCTCTACTCTTTACCCTTGTAACCAACTCCAAACAATATTACAATTTTATTTCACACAAACATTATAGAAGAAACATCAAATCAAATCATACTAAGCATTCAAGCATCGTAATATCAAAAGTCATCATCTAAACACAAAAAGTATTAAAACAATTATTACAATTCCATATAAATCATTTCTATAATTCATGTAGATACTAAAATTTACACAACAAACATAATCTAAAGAAATGTCTAGCTTCCCTACCTTATACCAAAACTAAGGAGCTTTATAAACATCAAACAGTTGCTTAAAGCACAAGGAACTCTAGAAACACTTGCTCTTTACTAGAAATTGATCGAATAGAAGTGGAGATTACTCCATCATGATCTCCTAAGAACTTATTGATCGTGAAATAGATGATCGAAGAGTTAAAATCTTTAGAGAGAAGCGAGATAAAGTTAAAAGAAAGAGTTGTAGAGAGATGATCAGTGTTTTCAGTAATGAGACGAGTTTAAGAAATTATATTTATTTTGTTGCATAATTGTTGCAATCGGGATCGCGACGGGACGACGAGTCGAAAACAAATGGGTTTAAGAAACGATTTTGGGAGTCGCCACCATAATTTATTATGGAAACACTATGGAAAGCTGTAAAAGAAAAGTGTGGTCTACGAAAACTAGATTTTAGGTTCGGGAATCGATTACGCATAAGGAAGGTATTAGCACCTTACCGCGCCTGCCCAAAAGCAATACATTTAATTAAATGTTTAAAGTTGACGTGGTTTCACAAAATGTTTAATTTTCCCTAAAAAAATAATATAAAGAAACTATTAAGAAACAAAAAATATTTTTTGTTTTATGAACCCGACAAGGATTGACCTTGCTCCTACGTATATCTATTTATGATGGACAATCAGGGATCACGTAGTTCTTTATCTAGAAAAAGGTTTGTGAGTTTGTTTCAAAATTATTATAGATTATTTTGGATTTTTGAAAAGTGAACTTGATTAGGATTAACATTGTTTGCTTTTTTATTTTGAAGAAATTCTTTTATTTTGAAAATTGTGGGAAAAAAAGGAATGAAATCGGCCATAGGCTGACGAGTACCTATATAATTTATTTTATGATTTATTATTATTTTTTATAAGAAAATACGTGATAAGAAATATTTATTTATTTATTTTGAAGTTGTTTATTTATTATTTATTTTTAAAGAAAATAAATAAATATCACGTGATGAGGGAGATATAACCAATACCAAAAGAAACAAGAGAAAGTA
This sequence comes from Vigna umbellata, assembly GCF_029865625.1. NCBI lineage: Eukaryota > Viridiplantae > Streptophyta > Magnoliopsida > Fabales > Fabaceae > Vigna > Vigna umbellata. The sequence goes on along the minus strand of NC_142167.1, from coordinate 36,941,761 downwards.
TTCTTTTTTATGAAAAACATTATTGGTGTGTAGGAAAAGCATAATACCTTTAGAAAGACCTTCAACGAAAAGAGAAAAAGAAGGGTACAAAGATGACATACATTTTCAGCTTTCAATACTTCTCTAGTTCTTCCTTGATAGTTTCTGTTGGCAGAGTCCCTTTAGCGTGAGAACTTACTTTTCTTTATACTCTCTTGTACTCTTTTTATCTCTATTATTTTAGAGTGTCTCTCTCCACATTTTTTTTCATGACAGTGCGTGTATTTATATACACACTGTAATATTATTGTAATCTTGCCCTTAATTGTGAATTAATTGACAATGAACAAAATATGGAAAGAAAATGTCTTGGTTTCAAGAAAAATAAATCAAATAATATTCAAGACAATGATTATAATTATACTCAGAAAATTTGTCCATTTTTAAAATCATTTTTTCCTCTTTAAAAGCAACTGACGTAGCAATTTATATTAATATACTATTTTAATTACTGCTTATAATTATTGGCATAATATTGATTCAAATTATTACCATATTAAACTAATATTTCAAAAATATTGTGTCGTGTATTAAAGTTATTATTTTATCCTTTTTACCCACAATTAATTATTATCCTTTTATTCTTTATTTTTATTTATTTACTTACCCTGATGAAATTGGGTGTTGACAATAATTTTAAATTTTAAAACATTTAATCTTATTATTTTAAAACACTTATCAACTCTAAGACTCTATTTTCTAAGTTCTTACAAGATCTAACTAGACAAAATTGTGAATGAGAAACTAAAATCAAAATGGCTTAATAGTTTGGGGACCAAAAATATAATTAACCCTTTATTATTTAATATTATTTTAAAAAGGTTAACATATATACTTAAATTTATGTATATGTCAAATATTAATTAAATCTAATATTAATAGTAATTTTATTAAAATGAAAAATATAAAAATATTTAGTTAAATATCATTCAAATTATTATGGTTTAATGTCTCGGTAAGTCCCTACTTTACTCCAAAATCTCAAATAAGTCCCTCTTTTTTTCGGTATCTCAATTGGGTCATTTTTTTTGTAAAATTGAAGCAATTAGAGGTCTGTCGTCAAATTGGACAAACGTTCTTTTAAGTTTGGGTTACGTGGCATTAAAAGTGTATTCATTAATCTCACGTGGCATTAAAAACGAGTTTTGTTTTAAAAATTTGGATTGCATAGATGTTATATCAGATTTAGGGAAGGGGCAAAGTGGGGAAGATGTAAAAATTTAAGTGCAGCCCCCTACAATTCAGAAATGCAAATGAGATTGGGGAAAAAAATTGGGGCTTTGTATTATTAGGGTTCGTGTTCGTTTGAAATTGGATTTATCCAAATGAAGTGTATGATTTCTACCCACTTTGCATCTCGTTTTTGGAAACGCATGCATAGAGAAAGTAGGTGATGAGGATGATTGGGTCAAGAGCGTGAAGTGGAACTTTGGAGGAACCAAGAGTCATAAACACATGCCAAGGCATCTCAAGACAGAGGAATAAACCATGATGCAAAATCAAAGGTTCCACCACCTTAGTAAAGACAAACCCAACACTTAAAATGTTTGAGCTTCCTTCCTTGGAATCATTTTTGAATGAAAGTGACCCGACCAATCTCTCTAAACTAATTCATCCCTCTACAAAATCTTCCACCCATACTTCACTTACAGTTTTAAGGTTTTAAGTAAATTGCTATCACAACCAAATGCTAAGAAAGATCCACATTGTATCCTGTCGTGTAACATCTATCTTTCCCTTTATTTATTTATTATACTTTAACAATTATCATCAAACTAAAGTTTTCATCTTTCAACCAAACATTACAGTGAGGAACATAATCGTAAAGAGTAGGGAGAGAAGATTGGTCAAGATATGCTTCATTCCATTTCCACTCAGAATACTCTTTTAACTTTGTTTCCCATAAAAGGCTTGCCAATTCAACCATCACAATCGAAGGCCTCGCCATAACCTTCAACCACGAAGACCCTCCATCATTTAGACTCAACAACACCAATTCACGCCTTTTTAGGAAGAAAAAGGGCACCAAAATCCTCAAACCCTTCTCTTTTGACTCGTCCAAGGTCAAAATTTTTGTGGGATCTTTCAAACGCCAGGTACGAATCCGGTCCCGAACCCGTTCAAGGCTTTCACATTGTGATCATCATTGACTCGGAAATTAGCCTGGTTCTCGGTGACACCACGTGCTTCAGCCTCGTGCTTCCAAGACACAAGGACCCACACCTCACCTCATGCTTCAAATTCTTCCACGAACGCGCACATGCACCCTCGTGCTTCCAACCCGATGTTCTTCACCCACGAACCCTCGCGCTTCGAATCAAATCGAAGAAAGAATGCTTTCTTTTCTCTCACACGAACATGAACCCTAATAATACGGAGCCCCAATTTTTTTTCCCCAAATCTCATTTGCATTTTTGAATTGCAGGGGGCTGCACTTAAATTTTTACATTTTCCTCACTTTACCCTTCCCTAAATCTAATTCAACATCTGTGTAATCCAAATTTTTAAAACAAAACTCATTTTTAATGCCATGTGAGATTAATGAATACACTTTTAATGCCACGTAACCTAAACTTAAACGGTCGTTTGTCCAATTTGACGGCGGGCCTCTAATTGCTTTAATTTTACAAAAAAAAAGACTCAATTGAGATGCCAAAAAAAAGAGGGACCTATTTGAGATTCTGGACTAAAATAGGAACCTACCAAGATATTAAACTAATTATTATTTATTGTACCCGTGAAATTGGATACAAGTAATTATTTAAATATTATAGGCTTAATAGCATTGATGGTCCCAATTTTTGTCAGCTTTGTTCAAAATGACCTCATTTTTTTAAAATGTTCAATGTAGTCCTAAAGGTTGTAATTTGTGTTCAATCTAGTCCTTTTTGCAAACTCTATTTAAATCGTTAATGACACTTTACCAATCAGTGAATTACATGGTAGTTATTGGCTAACGTGGCTAGGACCAGAATTGACTAAGGATGGTCAAACCAATGAGGTCTTGACATGTGACAACCCCTTTTTTTCACAAAAAAGTTAGGGTTTCAGATTTGCATCTGCAAATTGGGGAAAAGCTTGCTTCACTGCCATCACGCAGGAATAGGGTTTCTCTTTCACAGTGGATATGGTGAACTTCGTGATAGTTGGTTTGCTTCTAGGTTTTTATCCTATAGGTGAATGAAGAAGGCGCGATGTAGAAGCTTACGGAGAGGCGCTGGTGGGATTTGGGTTTGTGTTTCTGCGATTTGCGTTTTTGCTCGCGAGAGGTTGATGATGATGTTGGTGGCTCTTCACCGTTGCGACGCGAATCGCGCTTTTGGTTTGAAGTAGATTTTTGGTTTTGTGGGTTTTGATCTTCTGTTTTTCAGGTTGGTGGCGGCTGGTGGAGAATGAAGAAGCTTCATGACGTTGCTCAAAGGCGCGAGGAACTCGCGATTCAGTTTTGCGATGCTTGTGGCGGAGCGTTTGGAATAGCGGCGCGACCATCTGGTTAGGGTTTCAAAATGTCTAATGATGGAGGTGCGAAGATGGTGGTTGGCCGTGAGGGTAGCGGTGGCGGTTAGGGTTAGGTAGTGGCTAGGGTTTCTATGTAGGGGGAAATTAGGGTTTCTAGAGGTAGGAGATGATGATGACGTGTCAAGGGTGATGTGTGACTAATTGCACAACTGGACATTTGACCGTTAACGATTTAAACAGTGTTTGCAAAAAGGACTAAATTGAACACAAATTACGACCTTTAGGACCACATTGAACATTTTAAAAAAATGAGGCCATTTTGAACAAAGCTTACAAAAATTGGGACCATGAGTGATATTAAGCCATTATACAAGTAATTATTTAAATATTATATAACTAAAATCAAAATCTATTATTTTAAATAATTCTTGGTATCCAAGTTTACGAGTTACCATAAATAATAACTTGAGTGATATTCAATTAAATATTTTTATATTTTTTGTTTTAATAAAATTACTTGTAATGTATAGACCGATTGGTCCACATCACCCGGACGGTCAACTACATAGAAAGTCAACTTTGAGAATCCCAAAATAATGTTAGTTGAACGACCATCAACCAATTTGGTAACCGTTCGGTACCTTGCACATCAAAGATTTCATGATTCGATTAGCAAGGTAAAAACATGCTTACAAGACATTGGGTCGTGATTGGGCCAACCTTGATAAAAAGCCCACTTCAAAACCTATAAACATAGAGGTAAGGTAAGGAGGTAGGTGATTGCATTTATTGGAAATTTAAAACTTAACTACGATACTCGATCAGTTTAATTGAAAAACTGACTTGCGTGTCGAAGTTCCTTTAGTAGATAACCACCACTCGAATTTGGACTTTACAGGAGAAGATTCAATAAGACATTGGAAGACTAAAGTTAATATGAACTAACTGAAGTGCTTTAAAGTTTAAAAGTATAGTTCTCGACCCTACATACAAAAACATTTTGACGCCCACCATGGGACTCGAGAATGACAACAAAACCCAATGATGACAACGAGAAATATGGGAGACCAATAGGATTCAATGGAGCTGATAAGGGAGATGTAAGAGTAAATACAAGCACAAATGTATGATATGCAAAGAAAGCATGATGTCGAGATAATCGCACTACGGGAAGAGCGTGTTATCGTCCGGTTGGAGCAATCTGCTCAACACTCGATATCTCTAATTGCGACCCCCTCAAAAGACAATGATCTCAAGGACAAACCAAGAATGGCTGGATAGGGGGTGAGCAGAATCAACTAGGGGGACAATAAGGTTAACCAAAATAGTAAGGAGGGAAGAAAGGTGAACAATGAGGCAACTAAGGCGCCCATCCCGATCAGAACCGTTCGGGCGGAGGGTCTATTGCCCTTCATCACAACCATCATGGATGCCCCTGTGCTTGAGAAGTCAATGCCCCCGACATTTGAGAACTATGATGGATCGACCTACCTAGACGACCACCTTCAGTCCTTTGTGAACGCCATGCATTTTACTCGTCCAACGACCCGATGATGTGTAGGGCTTTTTTGTTGTCCCTAAAGGGGAAAGCGCTAGTGTGGTACAACACTCTTCCCCCAAATACCGTGAATTGTTTTGCCACCGTTAAGTACCTCTTCGGTAAGCGGTACACTTCTAGCCGCATCTAGGGCTTAATGCATCTTGAGTTAATTAGTACAAAGCAGGAAAAGAAAGAATCTTCGAAGGCCTTTATGGAAAGATATAATAAGACAATGTGTTAGGTGAGGGACGTCACCCATGAGTTCATCTTGAACAACATGTCTTCCGCTCTAAAAGTCGAATCGTTTGCAGACAACCTATGTGTTGGACCGCCAAAAACCATGGATGAGCTTCAGGAGAGAGCCACTAGTTCATCTGGATCGAGGATATGCGGGCTTTCCGCAATAAAAAATAGGAAAAAGCGACCGCGGGAGGAGACAAGAGGGAAGCCAAAAAGTCGATCGGGGCGGCGAGAATGGGGAGGGTCTCACCCTAAAGACCTTTCCCAATTGCCCAAGTTCAATCAATATACCCCTATGAACACGCCAAGGGCCAAAATTCTGGAGGAGCCCGAAGCGCTGATCTCCTCCCACCAATCAAGAAACCAACCTACCTGTAGGAATGTTGACGGGAAGAAACACTGTCATTATCATCAAAACTTGGAGCACACTGTTGATAGGGGAGATTTAACCTCTTTATATCTTGGTTTTTGATAATGAACAGAAGAATGGTTTAATAGTTTCTTGCACAACAAATGACATAACTAATGTTTTATCTTGATTATGTGTGTGCTTGATATATGAATTGATTAATGATGAATGAATCACGTGTAAAACAAATTAATAATCTTGTTTTGTTGAAATAATCGATTAAAAATGGTATATAATATGTTAGATTTAACCTGATCACTTAATAAGCTTAATAGGGGAAAATTGTTCTTAGTAATCGATTATACAAGGTGTATAACCAATTAAAACAAAAAGCAAGTCATAATTTGTTTCATAAGTGAGAAAATCTGTTTAAAATGAAAATTTGATAGACAATATGCTTAACTGTTGGAATAAGCAATTACATAAGCTTCTTAATCGATTAAATAAGTGAACATAGTCTAATCCTTTGCATTTATAGCCTGATTTATTATAACTGTCAAATGAATCAATAACATGCTTAAGTGTTTTGATAATCGATTACATGCTCTGGATAATTTGTTAAAACAAAAGCAAAACCTTAAAAAATTACATAAATATCCTAATCGATTATAATGCGTCAAGATTTGAAAAGTCATATATATATATATATATATGTGTGTGTGTGTGTGTGTGTGTGTGTGTGTGTGTGTGTGTGTGTGTGTGTCTTGAGACCTGTTTCAAAACGAGAATTAGTTATCATTTTCAAATACTAATATTTTCATTGAGTTTTGCTTACAAGTGTTGTCAAGAAACGTTCTTGGAGAATTAAAGCTTCATTGGTTGATTACCCATCATGATTCTATCAAGATTTTGTGCTAAAGCTATTTTAAGTTGATCTATACTAGAGGAGTGTGACTTAGAGATGAGGTTCTTCATAGACAATCTATGTATTGTGTTCCTATGCGGGTTTGGCAGGGGTTAGAGGTTGTGAGTGCTCTTGTATTGTTAGAGATTGAGGTTGTTCATCTCTTGGAATTCGCAGGAAGCAACTCCATGACAACAAACTTCAATGGTGCAGTAGAATGAATAAAGATGAGTTGTTTTAGTATGTTTTTAATGGAATGAGTGTGTGTGGAGGCTTCTGTGCTTTTGGTCATTCTCAACATCTGAATTTAATGTAAAATTATCTGATGAATTAATTAAGGAATTAATAATTTAATAGATAATTTTAGAACTTGTTTTAAGGAATTAAACCAAGATACTCTCATGTGAATGCTTGAACAGAGAATATATGTTGTACAGGATTTTACTGTAATATTAGTCAAAGACCAATTCCAGTGACCTTTTATTGCATTTTTCAATCTTAATTTTTTTTTACGTTGTTTAGTTGATTTATGTTTGTGGTTCTAAAGACAATTGTGTTTTGATTTAATGATTTGACATTGTCTGATTAAGTTATGTGATTCTTGAGGATGATGACATGTATGTTTGTGGTGGCTGTGTTTCAAAAAATTTTATCTATGTGTATGAATATGACCAGATCTGTGAGTGTTGAGAGCATATATTGATTGAGAGATATTGATTTGTCTAGATATGGAATTGGTTTTTGCATGATTTTGATTCTACGTATGTACACACACATTTTGGTTAAGGATGAAAAAGGCTGATGGAAAACCATCAAGAAATCACATTGGACCTCTTAGTAGAGCCATGGCAAGGAAGATTCAAGAAGAAGAAGGATCACCTAACATTTTACTTCTATGGAAGGTTACTTATAAAAATCCTTCTTGTCTTAACTAAAGCACTTATACTTTGTTTTGTAGGAACTAATAAATCTTGGAGACCATGATTGAGCCATCCAAGAAGTTAAATCAATAAAGGCAAGCAAAGGAGCCAAAAAGGAAGGTGCTTGCGGAATGGGAAATGCACTAGCATTTTTCACCCGAGAGAAGACCAATCCACGTGACTTGGCTGATTTGGAATGAAGTATGCACCTTGCTGGCTGAGCTGGAATGAGGCATGGACCTTGCTGGATCAAAATGAATGTGCCTCCTATGCTAAATAATTTGAATTTAGGAGGGAATTAAATCAGAAATTAGGCTCCTCTTCACCTATAAATAAGAGGGCCTTTTCTTTGTATTTTCTCACTTTTGAGCTTAATGATATGCTGCAGAATTTGCTTTCCAGATTTTGTGCTCTTAAGTCACCTTTGATTTACTACTTCTTCTCCTTTCCTCAAGCTTCCTTCCTCTGTAGGAAGGCCCTCTGAGCTGTGAGGCTTCACCCATACACCTCTCCTCCATTAAAACATTTCAAACATTTAACTGTTTTCATAATTCCGCTGCACCTTCTTGCACTACTGATTTCTTCTGGTCTGGAGCTTCTGCCTGCATAATTCTAGCTGGGATTAGTCTCCATCAAAGGCCTTGTTTATTATTGATTATATAGCTACTTGGCCAGATAGCCAACCTTTAGATACTGTGATACATTTGTGAACCCTTTTGAGCCTTGAAAATTTTTTCCTTCCACCTTGAGCCTATTAGATGATATCCTACCTTACACCTTAGAAGAGAACATGTATTATGCTTTAAAAGAGGTTAAGGTTGAATTCAAGTTTGTAGGAAGAAAAGATCAATAAAAAAAATATATGAAAAAAAAGCTCAAAATGAAAAAGAAGGTTGTTGTGAAAGAAAATGGTATGTGATGAATGATATATTTTGGGAATTGAAGTTGTTCTCTTCTTAATAGGTGTCTTTGAATCCAAGAAAAACCATGATTCTTTTTCTAGCCAAGCTAAGCTTTAACTTGAAAAGACCTTTGGACATAACCAATAGTGTGTGAAGTTTGTGAATCAAATGAAATGCAAAAGCTGATTAAGTTCTATGACAATTCTACTGTCATGTGAGGACAAACACTTGAGTGTAAGTAATGATAAATGTTGATCTGGTTTTTCATATTCTATGCACAGGTGATGTTGTGAGTGATGCACCATGTCATACTTGTTGAAACCTTTGGGAATGCATGTGATTTTTTCTGATGTACAAAGTCATTCTATCAAAATGTCAAATGTCTTTTGTGTTGTGTTGTTCAGTTTCTTTCTGTGATTTCCTGAGGGCATGAAATAGTTCAAGTTTGGGGGAGTTGATAAGTGTGAAAAAGAGTTGTTTTTACACTTATAAATGATCTCAATCTTCTAATTATTCATGTTATTACTCAGTGAAATGTTGTAATAGGAAGTAGATTGTTATGTAAATTATTGTACAGGAAAGGATGTATAATTGGGAGTCTGTCAGCCAATTCTCGCATATAGCAAGCCAAAATTCGCACTGCCAGGAAACGTAAATTCACATAGTGCACCAATACTTGTGCGTTGTGCGAATAACATCAGTTGAGAGGCAGCAGTTACAAGAAATTCGCATAGCGCACACACACCTGTGCGCTGAGTGAATTAATGAAGTTAAGTGGCTTTAAAAGACGTGACAGAAAGGCAGAAACCATCTTCTGACACACGAAAATAGCCAGAAAAATACTGGAGAATTCAGGAGACGATCAGGAGACCTTTCAAGACATCAAGACTTCACTTTCTGCAAGGAATTGCTGTAAAGAGTATGTTTGAGATGTCTAGGATAGGCTAAATTTTTTGTTCATTGGAATTGGTTGTATGACGAAACATTAATGTAAATTTCCTGTGCAATATATGTTTCTGTTCTTGTTCTTTTCTTGACTTACTTTTGATTATACAGAAGTATTAATCTCTTTAAAAGTTCTTTTGTACTAGGAAGTATTTTCAGAACCAGAAACGTAAGAAAAGAAACTAAAAGTAACTACGCTAGGAATAGCTTCTGTGCTTTTGGTCATTCTCAACATTTGAATTTAATGCAAAATTATCTGATGAATTAATTAAGGAATTATAAATCCAATAGATAACTTTAGAACTTGTTTTAAGGAATTAAACCAAGATACTCTCATGTGAATGCTTGAACAGAGAATATATGTTGTACAGGATTTTACTGTAATATTAGTCAAAGACCAATTCCAGTGACCTTTTATTGCATTTTTCAATCTTAATTTTTTTTACGTTTTTAATTTCATCCTTAAATTCAAATTGAAATCACAAATGTTATCATCAGTAATTGATCTTGATAAATAATTTTAATTGAATAATGTAACTCAAATTCCCTTGGGAGAACGATACTCTTTTACTTATTCACTATATTACTTGGAACGATTTGATATACTTGCCAAAAAGTTATCAATTACTTGATACGATTCGGTACACTTGCCGAAGTGTTAATAATAAGGTGGATATCTTTTGACGGCAGAAGCATAGAAACCCTAATTTCGACCTCTTGGAGCAAGATTGGGCGCGTGGGAGCTCTCCCTTTCTCTTCCTTGGGTTTCCATCTATTCCACATTCTTCCATTGTAAGCCAAGGTCTCCATGACAATGGAGAACTAAATTCATTTGCTGTTGGGGAAAAATGTAACCTCTTAACTTCATGTAGTTGAACATGTTTTGCATATATTAAGCTTCTTTCATTGAATGTTAGTGATTTTCTCCTGTTCTTAATGCTTGTTATGTTTTTTGCCATTCATAACTTGATGTTTGGATTTGTTTGTTATTGGAAAATAGCTTATGAACCATGAGTTGGACTAATTTACCTAAAGGAAATATTATCTACAAATACAAATAGGACCTTTAGTTGTCATAAACTTCTTTTCTTAATGCTGAATTGATTATTAGGGTTTTCAAGAGATTGATGTCTAATAATCAAGTATAGGCTTTTTACATCAATGAATTGGGTTTGAAGTAATCTAGAAAGTTGGCATTAACATTTTAATGAAGAAGATGAGTTCTAATACGCATGAAAGTGAAGTAGGTGAAATCTAACCCCAACTTCATCATCTCATATCATCGTTAATTTCATCCATTCATTCTTGTTTTAGCTACGAAAGATCAATTTTACATTTAAAGCATTATATTTACTTTTATTGCATTTAAAGTTCATTTAATGGGATCATTATTTAGTCTTAATTAGTTAAGTCATTATACGATTGTTTAGTGTTACTCGAGTCTCTTGGAAAACGATGCTTGGCCTTACCATTTTATATTACTTCAACGATTTGGTACACTTGCCAATGAGTTAACAAGTTTTTTGTCATCACTCCCCGTCTGATTCATCTAAGTCTTCCTCCAAATCATCTTCCTCTTCATCATCTTCATCATCCTCTTCATCATCTTCATATCATTCATTGATCATACATATTGGTATACCACTACTGTTTATATCATTCTTAATGTGTATTAATAGTGTACAATGTTGAGAAAGTTTTTTTTTACATGTTACAAAGTGATCAAAATAGGTTCCATGATAAAATATTATGTTTATAACAATATATGTGAATTTTAACAGATTAAATGGATGGCATAATTTGTTAAATAGGTTCCATAATCTGTTACATTAAAAATGTAATCGATTATGTCACTAAATTTGGTTTTATATGCTTATTTGCATTTCTAAGTTGCTGGACAAATTTAAAATATTATAATATACATGTTTTGCATGAATTACATATCTTAGGCTACATATAGCACAAATTCACTTGGGAATCCATCATATAGTGCCAAATATGCATCATTATGAGATAAAACAAGTGTTTCTATCTCTGTTGTAGTTGTGATGATACTGGTATCATATTTTCTATTGCATAATAGCTTATATCATACTGTCATTTATGCAATAATACTAATTGCTTCATCTACATTGTGTATCTTACATGAGTATTGGAAAATACACTTGATATCAAATGCTACATAAATGTGAAATCAGTATATTTGGTCTGTTACATATTAAATAACTCTGATATATTGTTTTGAATTGGTTACATTGTGTTATGATATACTCTGATACCATTCATATACTTCTTATACACTGTCATAGTGCTATATCTCTTTGTGATAGGGGGAACATCATATTCTTAAATGGTTTGTAAGTAACTTTGATGTTTTTAGCATGTATGAATTCCATGTTACTTGTTATGTCATTTTTTGCTAATGCCCAAAGGTAGGGAGTAATTAGAAAACATGTTTCTTGTTGGTCATCATCAAAAAAGGGGGAGATTGTTGATAGGAGGAACTTTAAGCTCCTTATATCTTGGTTTTTTATGATGAACAAAATAATGATTTAATGGTTTCTTGCACAATAAATGTCATAACAAATGTTATATCTTGATTATGTGTAAGCTTGATATATGAATTCATTAATGTTGAATGAATTATTTGTAAAACAGATTAATAATCTCTTTTGTGGTTGAAATAATTGATTAAACATGGTATATAATCTGTTAGATTGAACCTTGTAGAAAAAGATAGGCCAAGTTTCTCAACCAAGAGGGGGGTGAATTGATTTCCCTTGTAAAAGCAATTTCTTTGGCTTAACAGATTAAGCACAACATATAATTGATTAACCAAAACATATATGCCATAATATTTAAAAATATGGTCGTTATGACAATTATGGTTATTCTTGAAAAATGTTTTCAATCAAAGCATAATTTAATCGATTAAGAAATTAGTGTAATCTAAGTTTCAAACTTAAGCATTTCGAAAACTTTTTCACTCAAAACACATCAATTCACTCAGTAAACTTGTGTAGGCATAACTACGAGTTTTAATTGATTATACCCATAATGTAAGATGTTTTGCCAAAGTTAAGCATGTACTGATATCTGATGAATCTAACAGATTATGCAAACTATGTAACCGATTAATTCATACAGACAGTCAATGTGCAAAGTGTTTTCATCAAAAACTCATTTGTAAACAATGAATGCAAAACACAGATAGTTCAAGCACATATACATATATAAAAAAGCAACAGTTTTGCATGTGCAAGAAACTATAAAATATTTCTATTATCATCATCAAAAACTTATATATGAGATATGAGTTCAACTTTACATAGCTCCCCCTATCAACAAACCTGAACATTAATTAAGTAAGCTTAATAGGGGAACATTATTATGTAGTAATCGATTATATAGAGCATATAATCGATTAAAACAGAAAGCAAGCCATAATCTGTTTCCTAAGTGAGAAAATATGTTTAAAATAGAAATTGGATAGACAATATGCTTAAGTGTTGGAATAATCGATTACATAAGTTTCCTAATTGATTAAATCAGTTAACATAGTCTAATCCTTTACATTTATAGCCTGATCTATTATAACTGTCAAATAAATTAATACCTTCAAATAAATTAATAATTGGCTTAAGTGTTTTGATAATCGATTACATGCTTAGAATAATCTGTTAAAATAGAAGCAAAACCTTAACAAATTACATAAATATCCTAATCGATTATAATGCGTCAGGATTTAAAAAATCCTATATATATGTGTCTTGAGATCTGTTTCAAAACGAGAATTAGTTATCATTTTCAAATACTAATATTTTCATTGAGTTTTGGTTACAGATGCTATCAAGTTCTTGGAGAATCAAAGCTTCATTGGTTGATTACCCATCAAGATTCTATCAAGATTTTGTGCTAAAGTTGTTCTGATTTGATCTAAACTAGAGGAGTGTGACTTAGAGATCAGGTTCTTCATAGACAATCTGTGTATTGTGTTCTTGTGCAGGTTTGCCATGGGTTAAGGGTTGTGAGTTCTCTTGTATTGTTAGAGATTGAGGTTGTTCATCTCTTAGGTTGTTATATTGATTTTGGGTGGTGAGAGAAGTGCATTGAGAGGGTTGTCTCTGTATTTCTGTATACTCAATCAATTATAGTGAAATTCCTACAATTCAGGTTGTTGAAGGAGGACTTAATGTATGCTTGTGATAGTCGAACCAATATAGATTTTTTGTGTTGATCTTTCTTTATTTTTTCTCTATTGTTGATTCATTATCTTTTGTTTATTGATTTCAAGAAAGCAAAGAATTTATAAAGATTTCGAAAAGATCAAATAAAAGGTTAATCCATTTCACCCCTTCTTGGTTTTAGATATAAAGGCCTTTTTTTTTCTAACACACACGACTGGACAGTGTCGGCGCTACGAGACAAGATTGAAGAGCTCATTCAGGGTAGACATCTTTGTAAATTTGTGAAAATAAATATTTTAAGCTTTTAGAATTGTATTTTTCATCCTTGTTAATATTTAAGACATTTTAATTGTTTACTTAAAATTAAAAGTAAAATAATTAAATATAGTTTATTGTTATCTTTATTATATTTTATTTTTATCTTTATCTTTTGTAATTTATTGTATCTTTATCTTTTATTTTTATTACTGTATCTTGATTTTATATTTGTTTTTTTGTGATTTATTTTATTTATATCTCTAAATTTTCTGTTATTTTATTTCATTATTTAAATGAAACATATACAAAGTATATTTAATCGTCTTTTTCTTGAAAATCATCATTTTCATTTTCAGGAAAATCATCATTTCCTTAAAAGAGTTAGCTTTATCCACAATTGTTTTTTATTCATTGTTATAAAGTATAAAGATAGAAAGGAAGTATTTTTAAAAATCATCACCGACTACACGTGAATATTGGATAAATGGTAAGTGTCTATGGGATGAAGAATGTCCAAATTGATGGGTTAACACAAACAACAACTTCAATATTGATAAGGTGAATTTCTTTGAGCCTTTAAATTTGCATTAAAATGTTAATAATGATAAAGTTTTCTTATTATGTTCTTTTATTCCAAATGAATATTGGTTTTGAATTAAAATGATAAGTCATATTGCTCATCAATTATGGGTATTGATTAATGTTATTTTCTATCAATAATAGTAATAACTAAGAATAAGGTTTAATACCTCTTTTGGTCCCTAGAAAGGGGGCCAATGTTCAATGTGGTCCCACCTTTTTTTAGAAGTTCAATGTGATCCCATCTTTTGTAAAAAGTGTGCAATCAAGTCCTTTTTGGAAACGGCGTTAAGTTTTTAACGGAGCAGCTGACAGGGTGGATTGAAGTTAGCTACGTGGCTTTGTGTGGGTAATACGTGACAGTGAGAGGGTGATACGTGGCTGTGAGAGGGTAAATCAGAAATTAGGGCTTGAGTTGCAGAGAAATTGGGATTTATTGTCGCCTTCTTCATTCGTCAGACCTTCCTTCGTACAATTCAGTTCGCGGAACACTTCATCCACAGGAATCCGCTCCAGATCCACTGCCTCGTTCTTGATATCTTCGAGACCTCCCATGTTGTTGTCGTTGTTGTTATGTTAACGAGACAAACAAGATGGTTGCTTTTCTTCATATGGATCTGCAAGCGAAGACATTCCAGAAGCAGAAAATCTTCGAAATAAAAAACTATACAGCAAATTTAGAAGAAAACAAAGGTAAAAATGATGGCAATAAATATTCTAGGAAATCCAACAGTGTTTTGTATTCATGGTGCAGAGAAAACAATCGATCAATTAGTTTAGTTATAATCCAAATTCACTCAACCCAGTGTCTGTTTTGTTTGAAGTAAGCCAACTATTTCTATTTTTGTATATACGTTGTGCACACGATACGCAATCAATGGAGACAATCACAGTATCAACACGAAAACCAATTACCAAAAATTGGTTTTGTAGGGACTTGGGAGAGATTAGGGCTTTTAAGCAACATTGACATGGCGATCAGCGCCAGACCTGCTTACATGCTTTCCTGGAATCAAACAAACCACACTTAACTCAATTCTCTCCTAGAAAAGAAGGATGCAGGATGCCCCTATTACTCTCTCTTCTCTTCAACAATGACAATTTTCCCATTAACTTGGCTCTGAATGTTCATTACCACCGAGTATCAGCTGCTGACGAATGAAGAAGGGGACAATAAATCCCAATTTCTCTGCAACTCAAACCCTAATTTCTGATTTACCCTCTCACAGCCACGTATCACCCTCTCTCTGCCACGTATTACCCACACAAAGCCACGTAGCTAACTTCAGTCCACCCTATCAGCTGCTCCGTTAAAAACTTCACGCCGTTTCCAAAAAGGACTTGATTGCACACTTTTTACAAAAGATGGGATCACATTGAACTTCTAAAAAAAGGTGGGACCACATTGAACATTGACCCCCCTTTCTAGGGACCAAAAGAGGTATTAAACCTAAGAATAACAAAGAAATGAGGTTGGGAAACTATTCAATTATTTTAGAATTGTAAATTAATGTTGTAATGTTATGTTCAAACCAAGCATGTGGTGATTTCTTGAGGCCATATAGAGATCGGTGATATTTGCATACCATACCAAACTCCCCTTGAGCAACAAACCTAGGAGGTTGCTCCATATAAACTTCTTCCTCAAAATCACCATGGAGGAAGATATTTTTTATATCCAATTGATGAAGTGGCCAGTGACGAATTGTTGTCATGACAAAGAAGAGGCGAATAGTAGTCATCTTGGCTCCTGGAGAGAAAGTCTCAAAATAATCAAGACCATAAACTTGAGTGTAATCGTTTGCAATGAGTCGGGCTTTGAGTCGATCAATTTCACCATCAGGGTCGACTTTAACTGCATACACCTATCGATAACCAACTGCCTTTTGCTTGGCGAAAGTGGTACGAGCTCCCAAATATTATTGTGGTCAAGATCCTGCATTTTTTTAATCATGGCTTGTCACCATCCAGGGTGAGCAAGAGCTTCATTCATATTTTTTGGGCATAACTACTGAAGATATTGAGGAGAAAAGAGAGTAATAGGAAGGCGACAATCTGTGATAGCTAAGAGAATTATAAATGGAATGTGGGTTGCGAGTGAAATGAGTACCTTTTTTGAGAGCAATAGCCCAACCTGAATCAGCTTTAGTAGGAGGCGTGGTGTAAAGTGCAGGGGAGAAGAATATGAAGTAGGAGATTCACCATTTTTGCAGAGAGGTGGAGTATCCATTTGGGGCCCTGTGTTGGATGATATTAGTATGAGGAGAGACGGGTGTAGGAGGATTTTGATCAAGACTTAGATTGACAGAGACAATGAAGTTATTTGACTCAGCCACTAGAATAGGGAGGACCCTGCTGGAGGATATGAACATCATGAACAGATGAAGAAAAGTAAAGAGTCTGTTAAAAGAATGTGCATTGGCTTAGGAAAATTAAATTAAAAAAACAATTAGGGACAAAAAGGATAGAGTTTAGATTTAGGGAGGAAGACAAGGAAACATGATTGACTCCTTTTAAGAAAGTTTTAGATCCATTTCCAAGAGTTATGAAATGAGATTTTTCTTGAAAGGAAATGGATGAGAATAAAGAGGTATTACCATAAATGTGATCAAAAGAACCTGAGTCAATTACCCATGAATTTTGACCTTCCATGGATTGAAAAATGCAGGTTGTTGATGTATTGAGAGATTGAGATGTTTGTGCCAAGCTATTAGAATTTAACCGTTGATACTCTTGATATTCATCCTCGATGAACTTAGAAGTGGAAGTTTCAGTCTTCGAAATATTGGCGGTTTTGAAAAGGAAACCATGCAAGGAGTAGCAATTCTCTTGAGTGTGACCCATCCTTTTACAATATGTACATTAAGGACATCCCCGACCTCCTCGTCCTCCTTATCTAGTGCGACGTCCTCCTCCTCCTCTTGTGGCAACCATGATAGATGGTTCCACTAGTTCATGAGCTTCATAAGTTTGAGGTATCGAGACACGTAGAAGGCGAGTAGTCAATGATTGGTCAGAAGTTAATGTCTATTATGATCAAAATATGGATGTAGGGCACAAAGGATCAACACCATGTAATATTTGTCTAGTTTCTTTTTTATATCCTCTAATAGGTCTACTTCCAAAAACATCCTTAGTTCTTTGACGATAAATTGGGCTTCAGCCATGAAGGACATTATATCATGGTCTGCCATTTTAAGATATGCAAGCTTGTTTTTCGTGTCATAGAGATGTTGAATATCATTGGCATAAATGCTTTGAGCTTTCTTCCAAAAGGAGTGACAAGTTTTGAAAGATCTTAGAGACATAAGAAGTTTGATTTCCACTAATTGGGATAACAGAATACACAACTAAACATCTACTTGTTTCCACTGATCAACTTTGTCAGTAGGTACATGGTTACCATCTTGCTCAAGGTGATCATAATGACCTTGACCAAGAAACCACATCTCAACGATAGTAGACCAAGATAGGTAATTTTTACCATTTAACTTTTCAGAAGTGATTGAGGGACTTCCAAAAAATAAAATGACACTTTTAGACGTCATTTTTTATCAAGGGTTAAAGAACTAGAAGGAGAAACCAAAAAATCCTAGGTGACTTTCGAAAGGGTGCTTTAGGACGTTAACAAAACAAGGTTTTGAGGGACATAACAGAGAGAGGAGAGACTGGCAATAACTATGGAGGTAACGCAGAGGCGTTCCAGCAAGTAGACGGCGGTGCATGAGTAGCACAAGCCTGTTTGCGATGCACATAGATGTTGCACGTGATGACGCTTGGAGGAGAAATGGACTCAGACACCTGTGGCATTGGTTGTTGCGCGGAGAGGCGAACCAGATTCGGTGGTCACTAGACGAAATTGTGATGGTGGACGGTAGCAGGCGACGACGAACGGTGGTGGACAATGGCAGATGATATTGAAACGACAAAGGACAAAGGTTGATGGTGCTGGATGATGACAAATTGTAGTGGATAACTGCAGATAGTCGCAAAATAGTGTTAGACGATGATAGACAACAACAAACGACACCAGACAGTTACCTACAACTATAGGTGTCGACAGAGGAGACTATACAAAAACCAGAACAGGATTCACCTGCTCTATATCAACTTGAGATTGAAACTATAAAATATTTCTAGAGGCCTTAATTGAGATCCCCTCAATTTCATCTATTTATAATAAAGTTCTAATACAAACTTACATGGAAGATTAATGGTCTGTCCTAAACACCTAGGTTCATACCTAAGTACTACCATAGATACTAGACTAGCACACTACCCTTAAGTAGGCTTAATGATGATACATAGGGTAATTATTCTAACATAAATGATTATTATTTGTAAAAAAAATATTAAAGTAATAAATATATTTTTGTGTTTTAATATTGTTTTATGTATTAATATTGTTTTACATTATAAAATTTATCTTACGTGTAGCTCCATATATTGGCTTAATACCAATTTTGGTCTTTAGTTTTGTTAGTTGTATTAGAAGTGGTTTTCCTATTTTTGATTTGTCCAAAGTGATCTCATGTTTTGTAAAAATGGTTTAAGTTGGTCACTTTTGCTGACAGCGTTAAAAAATGCTAACAGTGTAATGTCTACCTTAGTCAAGATTAAATGACCTATCCAGTTATTCATTACGTGGCAAGCTCAAGTGAATTACATGGCAACGTTAAGTTTTAGGAGTTCTTCGCGAAGGAGAAGATGAACTCACAATTTTGGTCTTGCAATTTTAGGGGTTCTTAGCGATTAGGGTTCTGAACGAATTGAGGATTTCTGTTTCTTTGTGGTTTTAGGGATTTGATGTGGAGGTTTGGTTTGACGAAGAAGTGTGAGAAGGGATTTCTCGACTTAGACGAATGTGGTCTACGGTGGGTTTTGGGTGGCATTGTTTATGATTTGCAAGTTGTCACAGTGGAGCTCGCAATGAAGGGAATAATGATGGTTTCTGGGTTTTCCATGATTGCACAAGAAGATTGGTGGTGGAGGCTGAAGGAAAAGAAGATGTGAGACCATGGTGCTTGTTGAACGCGAAAGTCATGGCCAATATGGAAACATCGGCTGACGGCGAGACTCGTGGTGGTCTAAAAGTGTACGAATACTAACGACTAATGGGTGGAGAAGTTGAGTCCTACCTTATAGGTGATGGCACGAGGTTACTGGTGCGAGGTTGGACGTTGGTGGTGCAAGGCTGACGACGACAAAGGTGGTGGCTAGCGAAGATAGTAGGTGATGGTGGAAGGGGAACGCAAGGGGATTTAGGGTTTCTAGTGTAAGAGGATGATGACTTGGAAAAATGTGGTGATGTGACAGCTTCTGGTGATGTGGCAACTTCTGGTCTTTCACTATTGGCTAAGGTGAACATTACACTGTTAGCATTTTTAACGTTGTCATCAAAAAGGACCAACTTGAACCATTTTTACAAAACATGGGACCACTCTAAACAACTCAAAAATAGGAGGACCAATTTGAACACAACTAACAAAATTATGGACCAAAATTGGTATTAAGCCCCGTATATTTTTTAATTTTATATATGCAATATTAACGTTAATGTATTATATCAAGTTGATCTTGCTATGTCTTAAATATTGTCATGGGGTTTTAACTGTTAGAGGTTTGAGTTCATAAAATTGATTAAAGAAAAAAGTCAAATAAAGATGAAGATAATCCTCTTTTAAGTAGGGCCACTTCTTGCACCCTTATTTTTTTTCCTACATCAATTTCATATTACAATTTTACCCTTAATAAATAGTAAACACCTTCATTTGTTTCTTCCTGCACCAATTCTTGTTGTATCATACCTCCCCCATACCTTGCATCCCCTTGCTTGAGCCTGATTTTCATGGAAGAAAAAACCTGCAAGCAAGACTGTGAACCTCTTTCAAAGTTTGTTTTTCCTTTTGAAATAAACTTTTGTATAGAAGAAGGGGGTGACAATGTGTTGTGGTGGAATTGATTCGCAATATGGTGGCTAGAATGTGCAACATGGCATTAGTGGTGTTTGACAAGTTTATTTGAAAAATACTTAGTGTATTATGACTTATTATATCTTTTCATTAAGTAGTATAAGTACCATAATTAATAAACTTTATTTCATGTCTTAATCATTACTAAAAACACTCATAACCTTTGCAATCTTCTTAGATAATTAATAACTTGTAACTCACATTTATGTTTACCCAACAAAATCATCTCGTAAACGTAAATGCTTCTTTTGTCTTTCGTCATTCTTCCCTACATCCTGACTTTCTCATGTGCATCCCACTGTGAACTTACCTTTTTCACTAATAGTTGGGTTTTTCACTTTCTTCATGGTCTACTTTGCTTTCATTTTGGTTTACTTGTTTTTTGCTTTGGTTGACTTCTGCTTAACCTTGATTGACTTGTCGTTAATTGGGTTCCTTATTGTCTTTGTGGTTGACTTGTCATTAATCAAGTTCTTCTCAATAGGATGAACTTTTTTTAAGACATCGGACAATTCTCACTCCTTCTTCACACCAAACTCATTCAATTTCTAGGCGTCACTTCTCATCTTGCATTTCTAGTGCAACTATAAGATCTTTCTCTACACGCAACTGCTCTTGTAAACTTAACACTTCTTGTTCAAGTTGCAAGCGTCGCTTATGCACTTTGCATTGCCTCTAACTTCCTTGTTAATTCTTTGTTGCAAAATGCTTCTTGCAAGCTCTAACCTTTGGGTAACAAGCTCATCTTTGTACATGTTCGAGCTATATGAGTTGTACAAATGCACCACTAAGTTATTCGGGCTTCCCACTTTCTCCACCAACTTATTTGAATTATCTACGTGCTCTACCGAGTTACCTAGGATCCCCAACAAGTTGTCTGAGTTGGTCACCTACTCTATTAAGCTTTCCAAGTTCTCTACCGAGCTCTCTATGTCCATTTCTAGGGTCCACACTCTTTGCCAAGATTTCTAATCTTTTCAGGCATCTCCTAGGGTTATCCGAGCTTTCCATGCTTCTCTTCAAGCTAATCAGTGTCTAGCCGACCTATCCACATCACTTAATTGTCTTGTCGTCCTATTGACACCACTCACCTGACTTATGATACTAGGCCTTCTTGCCAAATTCTCCACTTGCTCGTGCTTGACCTTCAAGCTATATCTCATCATCCATGACACCTCTTTCTCTTCAACTTCTTCAACAAGATTTGTTGTCTCTTCTTTTTCATTTTTAGACAGACAATCTTTTGTGAAATGCACGACCTTACCACAACTGAAACACTTGACTAATTTAACTCCTTTGCATAATGTTCATACTTGTCATACTTGAAGCACCCTACACCTGAGTTGTTGGACCAACCTCCTCTCCATTGACCTCGACCTCGACCAAACCAATTTTGTTGGCTAGACTTTTTTTTCTCTTCTCCTTGTCCTCAGCTTCTACTATCAGGACCTCCGCCTTGAGTGTTATGACTTTCTCCCTTTATTATTGCCTTTGCTTGAAATGTTTGATCAAATGACTCTCATTTCTTCTTTTTTAATTTTCATGCGCCTCAAACGATTAGGTAAATTCTTCAACTGAAAGCGTTAACAAGTATTTAGACTCTTCAATGTCACATAATGTATTCTCAAAACCGTCAGTCAACGACCTTAAGATTATTTTCTCCATTAGATATTTATATTAATATATATATATATATATATATATATATATATATATATATATATAATAAACACGCAAAAAATATCTTCACACTTTTCTCTTTCTTTTTCGTCACCACTCACACAAACACATTTATTTTAATTTTTCTTTTACATTTTTTTTGGAAGAAAAACAAAAGATTTAGAGAAGGAGGCAAGAGGAAAAAACTTTGACACCTTTTTAAAAAAAAAAATACAGAAAACTTAGATAAGGAGCACAAAGGACAAAGCTTTTCGGTATATATAAATTATATAAAAGATTAATATTTTCTATTCTTAAATTCTATTTTAAATTATATAAAATTAATATTTCAAATATTTAACGCATAATAATATTATTTTAAAAAATATATTATGAAATCATAAACTCTAAACATTGATCACTAATATTTTACATTTTATTTTTTACTATTTACAAATTTATATAAAATAATAATTTTTGTTTTTATTAAACAAACTTTTAAATAGAAAAACACGCACTCATAATAATAAAGGATGAGGTGGATTGAGTTGATCCTTGAGGTACAATAACTCGATTTATTCCAATAAGTTAACACGTTTGTATTAATAATAATAATAATAATAATAATAATAATAATAATATATAAAGAGAATATATCGTTTTGTTTATAACGATATGTATAGAAGATATACATATTTAATGTCTTTTTTGTTATTTCAATTTTATGTTTTTAATTATTACTTTCTAAATTTAAATAATTATTCATAATAAAAAATTAATTTTCTATTTTATTATTTTAGTATCTACTTATTTGAATTCAAATAATTACTTATTATAAAATAATTATTTACTTTTTTTATCAGTTTAATTATTATTTTTAAAATTTAAATAATTACTCATAATAAAAAATGATTTATGCAATATTACTTATCATATTTTAATAACTAAAATTAATTTTATTTATAGTTATATTTATAATAATATACACCTTTTGTTTTTTCAATTTTCTCTTTTAATTACTATATTTAAAATTTAAATAATTTATAAATATTTAAAAAATTCACACGGAAACTAATGATAATAATAAAAATAATTAAATAAATAACCCAATCAGCTCTTATTTGTGTCTCGACTTCTTATTGGTTCATTCTGAAAGCCACGGATCACAATCACAGCCGTAATTTGTAAAAAATCAACGGCTCATATTTAACCTATCAGCGACCTAAATTCGAACTTTCCCGCTTCGTTTTCGTGCTTTCCACAAACCTTATAAATTCTCACCCAAATTTCCCTAATATTCACACTCTCTCTATTACATAATTTTTCAGAGCGATTCAATTTCTTAGTGAATCAAACTCTCTCTGCAATGGCACGAACCAAACAAACAGCACGCAAGTCCACCGGAGGCAAGGCTCCTAGGAAGCAACTGGCTACGAAGGCTGCCAGGAAGTCCGCTCCGGCGACCGGTGGCGTGAAGAAACCTCACCGTTTCCGGCCAGGTACGGTGGCGCTGAGGGAGATCAGAAAGTATCAGAAGAGCACGGAGCTGCTGATCCGAAAACTTCCCTTCCAACGTCTTGTCCGCGAGATCGCACAGGATTTCAAGACCGATCTGCGGTTTCAGAGCAGCGCCGTGTCCGCGTTGCAAGAAGCTGCTGAGGCTTATTTGGTTGGACTCTTCGAAGACACCAATCTCTGTGCCATTCACGCTAAGCGCGTCACCATTATGCCAAAGGATATTCAGCTTGCTCGCAGAATCAGAGGCGAAAGGGCTTGATAGTTACATGAGATTTTCAAATGTCTTTTGAGATCTGAGAGATTCTGAGGCATTTGTTCAGAGTAGTCATTGTAGTTAGTTTGTTGATTTGTGAATGGGTGAAATAGCTTCTGAATTAGCTTTAGTTTTCTTCAGCTTTTATTTTTTGTTTTTAATTGACTTTTAATGGACTTCATCTTTTTATATTATTAGTCTTGGTTTAATTTACATATTGTTATATAAAATTGAAATGACGAAAGAGACATCAAATATGCATATCTTCTTTACATATCTTTATAAACGAATAATATATTCTCTTTATATATGTAAACCAAAGGAGCTAGGCACAATTGGCCCTTTAATTAAATCAAATTCTTATTTATTAATTATTTATTATTTTTCTAATAAATGGCAAACTTTGCAATGAACATAATTAAAAATCTCTCTCTCTCTCTCTCTCTCTCTCTATATATATATATATATATATATATAGATAGATAAATAGAAACGTGTCTATCTCATTGCTATTGACGTTTAATAATTAATCTTTACTCAATCTTTTTGCTTTTGGAAGAAAAATTTTACATGAAGAATCTATAAATTAAGAACAAATTTGATTAGTAAAACATTGTTCGGTGATTGCCAACTTCCATTTATCATGTTAATTTGACTATGTCAAATGTTAACATATTAACTATATTGGAGTTAAATGCGATTTTAATTTTAAATATGAAATTAAAATTTATTCATATTTTAAGCTGTGACGATTATAATTCTTTTAATTTAATTGTATACATTTAAATTATTTACACAATTTTAATTCATTCTATCTCAACTATTAACATTAAATACTATTTAATAAACTAAAAAAAATTAATACTATTAAATTAAAAGAATAATATTTATTCAATTTCAAAATTTAAGAACCAAAATATATCAAAATTTATGATAAAGATAAATTTTTTAGTGATTAAAAACATTTATTCCAACTATATTATTAAAAATTAAAAGTGAAAGATACATCATATTTTGCAATACTAATTTTTAATTTTCACGTTTCTAAAGAAGGACTAAGATAACATACCCTTTATGATTTGAAAAATTATTCAGCCTTATTAAATAAATTTCATTTTTCAATGATCTCCTCTTCATTGTACTCTTACTCTTTTCCTTCTTCCTTCGAAGTTTTACTAATATATTGGTTTAATCTCCATGCTTCTTCATCTTGAACCTCACTAACTCAATGGAAATAAGTATATTCAAATAAAAACAAATCTCTCACTCCCTATTTACTTCAAACAATTGAAACAATAATTTAAGAGTTTTTTTTTTCAAAATCTAAACAAATCTTCAAGTTCACATAAGAAAGATTTGTATTTTTGCTACAGTTTAAAGAAAATGAAGAATTTGTTCAAATGGATGAAAAATTAGGATGGTGTTTCGTGTGTGGGCCAAACAAATTGAAATGGTGAGAATTCTAGAGAAAGGGTTGAGTTGAATGGAAGAAAGTATAAACACAAGCTATAAAAGGTAGGGGGAAGATAGAAACAAAGAAAAATACAATGAAACAAGATTTAAATGATTTTGAAGGTGTCATATATCTACCATAGCAAAAACCTCTCATCTTACAAACACACTTGAATGTTCTTGTTATACACACATATTTACCTATAATTAAATATTACTGCCATTATTTGCCAGTTTAAGATAGGCACCAAAGAAATTCTTCCTTCAAGTTGAAGCATGGTACAACATTAGGTTTTCTAACCACCTCACTTCCCCCAAATAATGATGATGATTTTCTAACAAACCAAATTACTGCAAATTAAAAGGAAAAAAAAAATACTGATGAGAATTCTTCTCGCAAGATGGAGAGAAACAAAAAATCAATAGATCAAATAGAGTCAAATTTTAGTACTATTTCTCTATTGAATCTTCAATAATGTTTATATTAAAAACAAATTAATATATTTTAAAATATAATAATCAATGTCCATCAATTTATTATGAAGGTTCAGCGGAAGAACAATACCATAAACTGAAGAATCCAAATTTGAGAGAACGATTTATGATGGTTTAAACATGCCTTAATAATATAGATAGTAGTAGTAGACAACTACAATCAATAAAAATAGTATATAGTAATAAATAAGACCAAAAAAGAAATAATAGCTGGAAAAAGAATATGGATGCAATTTGCAAAATCTTGAAGAATGTTGTTGGATATGAACTAAAAGACAAGAAAGGAAAGTTATATAGTGATTTTTTTATAATTTTTATATGATGAAATATTGAATATGTTATTTTATAACTATTTATGTAAGAAATGAAAACTGGGTATGTGAATGGACCGGCTTGTATCTACATAAACTCGTATTATAAAATAACTTGTTTGTATACCTTGTATTTTAATAAGTCTTGATTTTTATAACTGCACCTGCAAAATTTATACTAAAACATTTCAGATATACTTCTTAAACACTAAAGGGATTTCAAGTATCTCTACATAAATTCTAAATTCAATCAAATTTAAATATAAAAAGTAAATTAAAATATAAAGTATATTAAACATTAAATTACAACAAGATATAAAATAAAATGAAATAGCATCAAATATCTTCACTAATTATGTTTTGTTTCATCCTTAATATAAACAAAATATAAAGTACTTCCGAACTAAAATAAAATAGCATTAAATATCTTCACTAATTATATGTTTTTCATCTTTAATATAAATAGTGAGTAGCTTGCAGCAATAATGCAAGCTGAAGTTGGGTATAAAAAACCTGGTAAAAGTTTTATGAAAACAATAATGCAAGTAAATTCGAGAGGCACTAAGACGCCAATAAACATGAATTTCAGACTCATTTTATGTGCAAAGGATCAATTTATCCTAGATTTTAACAAAATTAATTTAGATGAAATAAAATCACATTGAGAAAATTAGTATTAAAAATGTAAGTGTGTTGATAGGTTCAGTGGGAAAGTGTAGAGTAGAAAAAATAAATAAAGGAGGTAGTTATAACCTCCTGTAGCTGTAACAGGTTGTAATAGACTAGCATATATAGTCTGTGTTTAGGTTGTTAATAGCAGTTTCTTGGAGTTTTAGAGGAAAACGGGTTTTGGGGAGAGCTAAGGTAATCTAAAAATACCTTTGTACCTAAGAGGCATTGTTGTAATCCTGTCACATTGACAAAATTGCTCTTACACTTACAATAAAGATATATTCAGATTGTTATCATTTATGTTGAATAGCCGGAAAAAATAATGAAGAGCTTAGAATTTATAACTTCAATCCAATACTTTCAATAAAAGATGAAAGCAAAAAGCTGGAAATAGAATGCTTACAACTCCTAGAGCTGCTCCCGGATGTAGGCCATAGATCTCAGCATGGAGCCGAGAGTATCTCTAGAAACTTGGAATTTCACCTCAGTTTGCCCAGTAGTTGTCTTCGTATCCTGGAGCTGGATGATGTAGAACTATAAAATTAGACAAAATATGTTGGACACAACACAATGTTCTAGAACACAACGAAACTTTTTTCTTACACTGCATAATGTTGCATACTTAATCATGTCTGTAGAAGAAATATGGAATCTATTGGAGATCTCATATTGACTACATATATGGTCAAATTATAGTATAAATGGGTGCAAATCTCAATAGATTTTGTAAAGTTGAAAAGCTTAAAGTTCACCATCTAAAATAATAAAAATAACGGGGTCAATATCAAGTCTAAAATAATGTAAATACTGCTGGACTATCTAAAATCACTAACATGGTGAATTCTATAATCGAAAGTTAGATTTTAGTAGAAGTTGCGTAAAAACAATTGTTCATGCAACTCAAGGGGTGGTAGTTAGGTAAAGTTCTCCCACCAGAAACGATTCCGGGATTCAAACTTGTGTCATGGTAAAAGAAAACATTTTATTTTGCATTTGACGATATCATATTCTCCGGAATTAACTGCTGGATGTTCCCAATTCAGATAAATATCCAATAGAAAGGAAAATAACCATGTAGCTATCAGATTGTCTGGATTAATATAGTCTTATAACTAGTTACAAATAAACTAGTAATCCAAAAGCTCCCGTCCTACACCCATATCCTTTAAGACAAAATGAAAATTAATAAATTTATTAATTATCCACCATACAAGTTATTTGAACTTCTAATATCAAAATTGGACTTATTAGTATATTTTGTACCATTATGGAACATTAAATATGCTACAGAATCTACTTCAGTTCCATATAATACGGAGACTTCAACATCCAGTTTGATTAAATTTTACAAATTCTCTAAAGCATTAAACCCAATGATTCACAAATACTTTTGTTTAGGAGCATTCACTTCTAGAGACCACGCAACTGACCTCCTCCTTGTCATATCGACATCAACTGTTCTCTCAATGTGCTTCTGAATATGATAGACGCTGTACATATCATGGACCAACTCTCCAAACAGCTTAAGCTAACAAATGGTTTGTGATTGAATTTACATCTAACACGTTCCCACAAAAAACCACTGGACTTGTAGCATGTTCAATACAAAGACCAGCTCCACCATGTGCAAATATTCAACTTAAGAACGGGAGTGACAAAGATTGAACTCTTAATAAATTAATCATAAAATCTCTAATACCACTTGTTGAGATTTGGGGAACCCAATTGCCAAAAAGACTTGGCCCACCTTTTTCATGTACTTTCCAACTTATTACAACTATTAACCAAACCAAGCCATGTCTTCCACCATCTCACTGCTCATCACTGGACTATAACACCTACTCATACTGCTGTTTCCCCAATATTTGTCCAGGCCAAAACAATGGCTCTTATATGATATAAAGAAACAGCTACTCTAAGGGTTTAAGCTATTAGGTCAAAGTTCGTGATTGGTTTCTTTATCTAGCAATATACATAAGCTAGTTAGTTCTTATTACAATGTTTGCGTCCCAGATTTTGTAGAATAAAAGGCTTAACATTGTACATAAGCCATAACACATTTAAACCAAATGATAGCGGGATTCTAATAACGACATTAACTCTAATGAGCGATGTTATGATAAGAACTTGGGTATTATGGCGTGCCTGATTTCCACTTCAAGTAGTATATGATGTTTGGTGGAGTATTTAAGTGTGTGGTTCTTTCTCTTTAATAACTAGCTTTTGAGAGTGGATTCCCCAGGTGCTTGGGTGTTTATCAAATTATTGTTGTCTTCCTTCCTCTTATTAAGCTATATTATCAACACTAAGTACATGAGTCTTAAAGTTGCCAACGTTTAAAAGGCTTTTGTACAAGAGCACACGTTACAAAAATAAAAAAATTGTTAGGTTCCTAATTCAAGAACCTAAGGTAAACGCACCCTCAACACATCCGAAATTACTGTATAACTCTCGTTGTATTATTCACAAGCACGAATCCAAGTTCGGGATACAGTTAGAGAGCTTAACCTCCCCCTACAGGCTTCACGCTTCCTGTACAACTTCACAAAACAACCACCCCCTCTCTAATCAATTATTCCCTCTCTTATACTACACATCCCGCCTTTCCTAACTGTTATTGCAGTTAGGCTAACTAACTTCTACTTACTTCTCTTTCTCCTCTCATATACACGTAACTTCTAACTTCTACTTACTTCTCTTTCTCCTCTCATATACACGTAACTTCCTAACAAAAATTCATTGGTCTAGATCCTACAAATTCAAGTGTTTATGGTGGTTAGTCTTTTACATAACATCTTTTGACAGTAACACATTCTAAATAGATGGTTATGCCAAATAGTGGTAAAGAATTTCTGTTGAAGGGTTAAACAGTTCAGTAATAAATACTTCAGCATACTATTAGTGTGATCACAGTGGAACTTCTCAAACTTTAAAGATTGTAATCCTCATATTTGGAGGTTTCATTTATATGAAATGGGAGCATTTGATGTGGATAAGTACATTGACAAAAAGATTATACTTGATTGTGAAATGCTTAGGATCTAGTCAGAGTATATGATTATGATCTGAGTTTACATACCCTCAGATTGATGACAGCAACTCTATTGACTGGTGCATTTAACTGTTGACTAATGTAAGTCATTGATCTCAACATAGGCTCCAAAGTTACCCTTGTCACCCTGAATTGCACTTCTGTCTCTCCTATAGGGCTCTTACCATAATCTTGCAGCTACAAGAGGAAGGGAAAAATAAATTAACAGGGAGGAAAGAATATTTCAGCACGTTGTACCTGTTATCTACACATGGAAAACAATATGATAAGTGAAATAACCTAGATTTTTAATATTTTAAACAGAGAGCATGAGTGTTAGATAGACATCTGGAAGCAGCTGATTTCTTACAACTACAGAGAATATTGAAACCACATTAAATTAATCAAAGTACGAGACACGAGATATTGAGATATCTGTTTCTCGGTTAAAAAATGATAATTGTAAAGAGAACATAGGTTATACATACCTTCATGTTGATGACTGCAATTTTACTAGATTGGCTTGAATTCTTATTTTCGATGATCCAAGTCATAGACTTGAAACACATGAGGACAACCTGCATAGATAAGTAACAGTCAAGTAAAGAAGTAATCAGCTTAAGTAGATGAAACGACTAATAAATACAAGGGTGATTCCAATCAATACAGAGTTATCTGGAGGGCCACCATCCTGGTGAATAGAAACAGGAGCCATAGTAGGATGATTCAGATCAGTAACAGGAAGCCCAAGGCCACTATGATTCAAGTGATTTGACACTGAATCTTGCCAAGGCCACAGTGATGGGATGACATCCGAAATTGATGACGGGCTCTTCTTGCTATTGTCTTCTGGACAGCATCCATTACCCTGAGTGTTTCTAGGTTTGACTTTTGCAATATTTTTCTTCATAATACCTACCCTTTTAGCACCCTCTCTCAAAGCATTCATTGCTACATTATAAGTCTCAACGGAAATTGCCCCTTCTTCAGCAAGCTTAATGGCTTCTTGACATAAACTATTAAAACGTATAGTGAGATTTTCAATGTTAAGTGGACCTGTTGTTTTTTCATCAGTTCCAAAACCAGATTTTGCATTCCTTGTCCATCGCTTTAAAATGTAGTGTGATGGAAGGGTAAGGACATTTGTTACAGTGAAAACAGTCAATACATGTCGACAAAGAATGCCAGAGTATTCAAACATCTGACAGCTGCAGTTTGCCTTCATTTCAGACATATTTAATGTGACCATGTATGCCTTGTGATCATGTTCATATTTTGCAACCCTGTATTTACTGATAACACCATCATTGTCAACATTACTTGCAGTATATGCAAAAGTTTCCACCAGTTCCTCCTGAAACTTTGCAAAAATCTTGTTAGTGTACATATTTGCTGCCTGTTGTTCCATTGGTGATGGAGTCCTCAGTACAGGCGTGTTACAAATAGTCTCATAATCTGCTTCTATTTCTTTTTCCAATGAATGTTCAAGTGATATTTCATACTGCCTAAAGAATAAAGGTATGGTTGTCTGTTGATTTACATAGCCATCAAAAAAGGAGTTTACCCCGTGGTTTGAAGTAATAGCAGCAAAGAAAGTATCACGAAAGTAAACAGGGGCCCATTGTTTACGAGCATTATATACTGCCTGAAGCCAATCATTTTTCTGGAGATCATATTTATCCAGAAGAGACTTCCATGTTGATTCAAAATCCTCAGTAGTCTCAGAAAAATTGATACAGCCATATAGATCTCCATAGAGTGAAGGATGAGCAAGGTAAATATGAGCCAATCTTTCTTGACCTTCTCTTAAAATGTGCCACTTACAAATACAGTGGCGAGTTTCCGGGAACACGTGAGAAACTGCTGCTTGTATGGCTCTATCTTGGTCTGTGGTTATGGAAACAGGTGGTCGATCATTCATAGCAGATAGCCACGTCTTGAATAGCCATGTAAAGGAAGACTCCGATTCGTCTAGAAGTAATGAACAACCAAATAAAACCATTTGGCCGTGGTGATTGAATCCGGTAAATGGAGCAAATGGGATTTGGTATTGATTTGGTCTATACATCGTGTCAAAGATTACAGCATCACCAAAGTAATTATAAGCTGTTCTTGACCTTGCATCCGCCCAGAATGCATTGGTCATACGGTTTTCATCATCTAGTTGTATTGCATAATAGAAGCCAGGGTTTTCACCCTGCATCTTCTTAAAATAATTCAGAAGATTTTGAGCATCTCTTCCAAGGGTCCTCTTTTGAGAAGATCTTGCATAGGTAAGTGAGCCAATGTTTCTCATTGGATGACATTGTTCTGCTGGAAAAGAGTTCCTAACAGAACTAATGGGCTCTGAATGATTTCCATTCAAGGAAGCACAAGACTCATTACGGGCATCAAATGTCACTATAACATTCCTAGCAGCACCTACAGAATGTCTACTGGGTTGACGGTTCTGCACCTTTCTAGAGGAAGCAAGGGAATGGTTATGGTCCTCAACAAATTTTGTCACTATCCAGTTTGCATCTTTTCTCTCTACCCTAAGCATTGCATTGCAACTTACTATGTTCTTCCTTTTAAATACCTCTCTGGAACAAGCAAAGTCCCAAGTTATAATTGGACCATCAGGCTTAGCACGGCTGAATTGACCAACATGTGTGCTAAATCCTACATCTCTTGCATATGCATCATAAAATGATTTTGCAAAATCTTCAGATTCAAACAGCATGCCCACAAGTGGCTTCCTATAAGCATCACCATCTTGGTTATTTACTTCTCTTTCAGCCAAGTTTACTTTCATATTTTGTTCCTCATCTTTTTCAGTTTCAACATTTCCAGAAGCAGGTCTATCACTGTTTTCCCCTTCATCTACTGCCTCAACGTTCATGATAGCTTAGCAAATGATACAAAGGATTCATTGGTTTTCCTTGAAAGGACTGGAAAACATGACTTGTGCTAATCCTTTAGAAGCAATGATGGAAATTTCCGCCATTATCTCTACCTACATAATGCATTGAATAAAAACACCAGTCAGCAAGAGTTCATAGAATATATACAAATTATGCACTTAGGAAGTAATTTTCAAATTATATAACCCAGAAGGTTTAAGGAATGTCCAAAAGTTTAAAAAGTTCATATGAACAATACTGACAACCAATTAGAGATATTAAAGATCCTACTGCATAATAATGCTAGTTTATTCTAACCCAGAAAGCAAGGTTTTAGACAGATTGGGTGATTTAATTTAAAAATAAAATTGTGAGTTTCGGTCTAAGAACCATAACATCCCAATTTTGATTAACTTTGGAGAAAAATTATATCTGTGTTCAGAAAACCCTTAATTGAAACTAGGGAATTATTTTTCAAGGAGAATCAAATTGAAATTGGTATAAAATGAAACTAAATTTAATTTTCATGTGAAAAGATAAAAGCACTTAAAATAAGTCACATTTTAATGTTAGAGGTTTCTACAAATGTAAACTTATTCTATATAAAGAACAGGCATCAAGTTGAGATGTTGAATATTAAAGAATACAATAATATAAAAGTTTAGCAAACGAAAGTTTTAAACCAAATTTAAAAAAATCACAACATAAAGCCAGAAAAAAAGTTCCTGTAGGATTATTGAAGCTTAAATTAACAACTGCGAGATCCTTTGGAAATTTTCCATGACAGTAATTTTATTAAACCATGAGGGACTATCTGCTACAGTGTTGAAATTGGGCTAGAAAATAAGCTGCACTACCTTTGCCTGGTCTAAAGAAATATAAATCACATAAAATAAAAACCTAAATTTGCAAGGAAATACTTAATCCTATGATTAGAGATAGTTTTTAGAACACCTATCCATTATTGTTCCAAAAAAAAATGCACCAAACTCTTCAATCCAATAACCTTTTTTCCTCACCTCAGACGACCATTGAATCACATTAAAATTAAAAATGTGCAAAGTAAATACTCCCACATATGATAAGAATAATTTACCTGACCACCTACTCAATTTTGCTTCAAATTTTTTACATAAACCATTTAATTCAATAACATGTTTTCTCTCTTTCTTCAGAAAAAAAAAACTACACATTGAGAATACATCATCTCCAACAAATACAATAACTTCCACTACCATAAAAATAGATAAATAAATTCATTTAAAAATCCAAACTTGTTCGCATTATATGCTGTAAATGAACAAGAAAGCAGAATTCACTCACCTGAGGACCAAAAGAAGAAACTGGTTTGAGCCGGAGATTGTGAATGAAATGAAAACGCAGCGTTTTATGTCCACAAACCCTTGTCGTTGGATATTAGCGATTTTGAGGAGAGGAAGAAGAGCTTGAGTCACACCGTGGAAGAGTGGGAGTGTCCAAAAACAAGAAACAAAAATTTGTAATTCCAAATCTCATTGTACTTTCACACATCATACTCAAATTTTCCCATTTTTTTTAAATTTTAAATCATACTAGATATTATTATTTATATGAATAAAGTGAATGAAGTCTTTAACTCACCAACATTTATCTGTATTTATTTATATAAATATAGATATTATAGAATAGGAAATTCTGAAAGAACATTCAGTAAAATAAGAAAAAAATTATTTTATAAAAAATAAGTAAATTATTTTTATAAGTTAAAAATAGTTTGTATTATTAGTAATTATATTCTGAAATCACTTTTACAAATTAACTTATAACTACATTTGAAAAAAATTTAATTATTCTAATATAAGATTCATAACAATATTCCTTAAAACATAGATTACTTCAATATATGATTGAATTTAGTCTCCGTCATTAAAAACATATTTAAAATGCTAATAACATGTATAAATTGATATATATGGAGTGAAAATAATATTTGGAATATTTTATATTTTGAGGTAGAAACTGTACATTTTAAATTAAAAGAATAAGAACATTTATAAGAAAGTAGATTTAATTGATATTTTGATTCCTATATTTATATAATTATTCAATATGATTTCTTAATTGTTTTTTCTTAATTGTTTTTTCTTAATTAAGTCTTTATTTTATTCAAAAGATTCTAAATAGTTTCTTATGTTGAATGAGTATTAACATGATTTGGAAGATGATTATATATTAGTCTAAATAGTAACATTTCAAATTTTAATACTATTAATATTTTATAGGCATCAATCATATATTTATTAAACTAGAAAAGAATAGTAAAAAAATTGCATAAGACTGTTACAGTTTTCCAAATATAACATAATAGTAAAATATATATAAGAGAAAGAAGTTTAACAAATTCTCATACTTAAGAACTAAAGTACAAGAATATATATATATATATATATATATATATATAGATATATATATTGTATGGTAAGACATCTGTATCGATCGACTGACAACTTGAACGATCGTCAAGGATAAAATAACGAGCTGTCATGTGACTGTTCTCGAACGATCGTTCACCCGATAGAAAGAATGATCGTTATATCCTTTTCACCGATCATCTTGTAGCGGTCGTCCCTTAAACCCAGTCAAAGGTAAAAGTCAACAAATGTTCGGTCAATTTTAGTCAAAATGGATCTTTTAATCCTAACAAATTAAAAGATAAACGGTTAGAAATAGGTGGCCAAGATATCGCGAATCACGGAACCAACTAACCCAATATCAAGTACGACCAAGTGGTTGTATTTTCCAAGTAGTTAAGTCTTCCAACCAACCGGATTTTCAGGTAAACGGTTTTATCTTACTGCTAGGTTAAATATGAAAAACCAGAAGGAAAAAAAGGTACGTTTTTCTGAATTAGAAGAGAGGAGAAAAATATTATTTCTTCTATTATTGAACTGAAAGAGTTCTACGATTCCCCTTTTCTGACTTTAGCATCGGAGTGCCTTCGCAGGTACCCACCCCATTCTCCCTGGAGCGTGCTGAGTAGGAAGAGGACGTGAAGATAACGAGATTCTAGGAGGAAAGGACGTGACTCTTTGGATTCGCATCTCGGCCTCAACTATTGTACTGAAACATTTTGGCGCCCACCGTGGGGCCGAGATTTGATATCACAAAGAAGACCACAACAGCTATGGAAGACAACAACACCCGAGATTTGATCAAGCAGCTGTAAGCACAGATCGAAGCACAAGCGCAAACCATACGAGAACAACAGGAAATTCAACGCAAACAAACAGAGGAGCTTGCGGCGCTGAGGGCGCCGCGTCCCCCACCAGAAATATCGGCCTCCAACAGCCAGGACGATAATTAAGGCAGCCATCATGGAGGACCCTCCGAACTAGTCGGAGGGGGAGGAAGGGACCCACCTCTCTACGGCTCACTAATCTGCTTCCATTTACGGAAGCCATCATGCAAGCCCATATGCCGGAAAAGCCCCCTCCGACGTTAGAAAGATACGACGGTTCAGCAGACCCCGACAATCATCTCCGCAACTTCATCGATGCCATGGCGTTCTACACGGATAACGATCCCGTCATATGCCGAGCTTTTTCGTTATCCCTGAAAGATGAGGCCCTTGAGTGGTACCACACTCTACCTCAAAATTCGGTGGATTGCTTCGCTACCGTAGAAGCTCTATTTCGAAAACAGTATGCTACCAATCGGAGGCCCGAGATGACTCCTGCTGAGCTCGTAAACACCAAGCAGGAGAAAGATGAGACCCTGAAGGCCTTCATGCAAAGGTACAACGAGGCGGTCCGACGTGTGAAGGATGTAAACCACACGTTTATAATCAGCAATCTACCCTCCTGTTTACGGCCAGGGTATTTCGCCGAACAACTGTACTCAGATCCTCCCAAGTCTATGGAGGAACTCCAGGCAACGATCGCAAAATTCATCCGCATCGAGGACCTCAGGAACTCAAGGAAAAAGCAACAACATGAAAGTCCGAACAATAGTATTAAGAAGGACATGAAATGGTCGTCTAACGACTATAAAACTGATCGACCCCCTCGAAAAGAGTCGGGGTGGACGCCCAAGTACGAACGTTATACATCCCTCAACATACCTAGGGCGAAGGTGCTCGAAGAGGCACTGCACGCAAAACTCCTCACCGTTCGGCAGAAGGCTACTCCCAAGAACGCTGATGGCAGTAAAGCATGTCGACTTCATCTTAACCATGGTCATGATACCGAAGAATGTACCATGGTGAAAGATGAGTTAGAAAGACTCATTCGCGCGGAGTATCTCCAAAAATACATCAAGGAGAGAACATCTACCAGATCCGCAACTCCTAACCGGAAGGAAACCTCTCGGCGAAGTCCTGAACGATTACCACCCCGGGACGACTGACGAAGACGACGATCCCGGAGCCAACCCCGACACTCGGAGAGGGAGAGGTCGGTCCAAGGGCGAATCGACATCATCTCCGACAGCTTCGCAGGGGGAGGAGCATCAGCCTCCGCCCGGAAGCGACATTTGAGAAATTTAAAGACGGTTCACATGGTAGATCGCCAACCTCGATCCATGCCCAACATCACTTTTACCGATGCAGATTTCAATGCTCCCGACCCTGACCACGATGATTCAATGGTCATCACGGCCAAAATAGCCCGTTACGATGTCAGTAAAGTGATCGTCGATCAAGGCAGCTCGGTCAATATCTTATACTTGACTACCTTCCAGAAAATGGATTTATCCGAAGACCTGATAGCCCCTTTCAACGAGCAAATTGTAGGCTTCGCAGGCGAAAGAGTTGACACTCGGGGATACCTCGACTTACGAACTCGACTCGGAATAGACAGGGAGGCGCGAGAGATCAGAGTCAGGTTCCTACTAGTAGAGGCGAATACCTCGTATAACGCCTTACTAGGACGACCTTGCTTGAACGCTTTCGGTGCCATCGTCTCCACCCCCCATCTGGCCATGAAATTCCCGACAGAAAGAGGTACCATCTGTACCGTGAGGGCTGATCAGCGAACGACTCGACAGTGTTACGTCGCCGGCTTAAAGGTCACCCCTTTCATGCCACCTAGGAGAGCCAGAGGGGCCGAAACAATAGTGATCGACTTGGATCCGAGAACCAATGTAGACGAACGTCTCCATCCACAAGGAGACGTCAAAACATTCTAGTTGGAAGCAGATGCGTCAAAAACCACGACCATCGAGGGTAGCTTGGCTCTGCATGATGAGGAGGATCTGACGAAAATACTAAAGACCAACGCCGACTTGTTTGCATGGGTGGCCACAAACATGCCGGGAATCCATCCAGGGGTGATGGCGCATAAACTGTCAATCTTCAAAGAAGCACGTCCGGTTGCACAGAACAAACGCCGATTCGGGGAAGAAAAACGACAGGCTATCCAAGTAGAAGTCAACAAACTGATGAACACCCAGTTTATCAGAGAAGTAACTTACACCACGTGGTTATCAAATGTGGTCATGGTCAAGAAGTCGAATGGTCAATGGCGAATGTGTGTTGACTTCACCGACCTCAACAAAGCATGCCCTAAAGATTCATATCCCCTTCCCAGCATCGATCGGTTGGTAGATGGGGCTTCAGGACATACTGTACTCAGTTTTCTTGATGCATACTCGGGGTACAACCAAATCCCCATGTACGCGCCCAATCAGAATAAAACAACCTTCATTATCGAACGTGTAAATTACTGTTATGAAGTAATGCCATTCGGTCTGAAGAATGCGGGCGCCACTTATCAACGCCTGATGGATAAAGTCTTCCACCATCAAATCGGCAGATGCATGGATGTCTATGTAGACGACATGGTCATCCGCAGTCAATCGGTGGAACAACATCTCAAGGATTTGGCAGAAGTTTTTCTCCAAATACGACGGTACAACATGCGACTTAATCCCTCTAAATGCACATTCAGAATCCCCGCCGGCAAGTTCTTGGGCTTCATGCTAATATGCCGGGGCATCGAGGCCAACCCAGACAAATGTAAAGCTGTGCTGGAAATGCAAAGTCCGAAAACCCTAAAAGAGATACAACGTCTGGTTGGTCGAATGACAGCATTATCACGCTTCATTCCGAAGTTAGCCGAACACATCCGGCCTATCCTGAAAAACATGAGAAAAGTTACCACCCAACATTGGGACGATGAATGTGAACAAGCCTTTAGTGCTGTGAAACACATTCTCACCAGCCCTCCAATCTTGGCACGACTGGTCGCAGGATCTGATTTGCAGCAGTACATCGCAACATCCCATCATGCTGTAAGTGCCGCTTTAGTACAGGAGACCCCCGCCCTTAAGCTGATATATTTTGTCAGTAGAATACTACAAGGGGCGGAGGAACGATACTCCCAGATCGAGAAGGTAGCTTTGGCCTTGCTCACAGCTTCACGACGACTTGGGCCGTAATTCCAAAGTCATCAGGTGGTCGTCCGCATTAATCACCATGTCGCCAAGATCCTTAGGAAACCCGACTTGGCAGGGAGGATGGTATCATGGTCGGTAGAACTATCTGAGTTCGGACTCCGTTTTGAACCTCGGGGATCCATCAAAGGTCAACACCTGGCAGACTTCGCGGCCGAGCTAACTCCAATATCTGACGACTCAGAGCCAAAATGGCTCCTTAATGTGGACGGATCCTCGGACAAAAGAGGGGGGGGGGGGAGAGCTGGTATTGTGCTGGAAGGACCAAATGGCTTAGTCGTCGAACAAGCCATCACATTTCGGTTTCAAACCAGCAACAGTCAAGCAGAGTATGAAGCTTTGATTGCTGGTTCAACCTTGGCCAAGGAGTTAACGGTCGTTCGGTTAGAATGCAGGATGGATTCACAGTTGGTGGTCAGCCATATGAACGGAACCTACCAGGTAAAAGACAATAAATTATTACGCTACTTTCACAAAGCGAGCGCCCTCCTCAAAGATTTTGTCGATGTCAGCATCATTCATGTACCTAGGGAGCAAAACGCAAGGGCGGATCTCCTGTCTAAATTAACTCACTCAAAGGAGAGGGCACAATTATCTTCAATCATTAAGATGACACTCGACCACCCAGTCGTGGAAACTTTAGCGACCGATGTCTCAACACAGGAAGCTGATTGGAGACAGAACATACAGGACTTGATGACGAAGTAGGAGCATGGAGAAAAGGTCACCTCAAGCGACTCAAAGCGCATCGCGCGCTTTCTATACATAGGCGACAACCTATACCGGCGTGGCCACAGTACACCCCTCTTAAAATGTATATCAGCGGAAGAGGCAAACTACGTCCTACGTGAGCTTCACACTGGGATCTGTGGCTTTCACTCGGGCAAACGTACGCTCAGAGCGCGCGTACTACGCGCAGGATATTACTGGCCAACGATCGACCAAGATTGCGAGGCCTTTGTCAAGAAATGTCTCTCATGCCAGGCACATGGTCATGACTTTCGCGTCCCTCTTGAAGAATTGCATGGCATCATCTCCCCATGGCCGTTCGCCCAATGGGAAATCGACATCGTCGGACTGCTGCCAATCGCTAAGGCTCAAAACAAATTCCTCCTGGTGGTAGTGGACTGCTTCACTAAGTGGTCAGAAGCCGAACCACTGTGTATAATCAACGCCCAGCGAGTACAGAAATTCATCTGGCAGTTAATATGCCGGTTCGGTCTGCCACAGAAGATCATCACTGACAACGGCCGACAGTTCATCGAGAAAAAATTAGAAGATTTCCTCAGAAGCTTGGGGATCAAACATGTGACCAGCTCGGTAGAGCATCCACAAACTAATGGACAAATAGAGGCCGTAAACAAAGCTCTACTTACAAAATTGGAAAAACGACTAGGCGAAGCTAAAGGCTTATGGGTGGAGGAACTACCCGAAGTCCTATGGGCGTACAGGTGCACCCCACACGGATCCACCGGGGATACTCCATTCAATTTGACGTACGACACTGACGCCATGCTCCCAGTCGATGTCGGGGAACCTTCGCTAAGACGCAACATCACTAACATGGCCCTCAATGATGAACAACTATAGATGAATCTCGACATATTGCCCGAGCGGCGAGAGGTCGCCACCGTTCGTGCGGCCGCACAAAAAAGAATGCTCTTTCGCCGTTATAACACTAAAGTCAAGCCTAGAGCCTTCAAAAATGGCGACCTGGTGCGGAGGAAACGGGGAGAAGTGCAAAAAAACCGAGCACATGGAAAACTAGCAACCAATTGGGAAGGACCGTTCCGCATTACTAAGGACCTGATGAATGAGGCATATCGCCTTGAACTCCTCAATGTCCAAACCATCCTCAACACTTGGAACGCCATTCACCTTAATTATTATTTCAGTTGAAGTTTATTATTTTTCATGTTCATGACACATTATTTTTCTTTCTTCGTTTACAATAAAGCTTTACTTTCCTATTCTTCACTTATTTCATTCTCACATGTCGCGCGCCAGGGTCAAATGTACCAAAACCATTTGACATGATAAAGGTTCATCCCAACCACTGCACATACACTCCCTCTAGCGGATGTTCACCTTAGGACATCCACACCATGGTATATCGGGAGGGATACACTCCCTTGGTAGATGTTCTCTCCCGAACACCCAGCACATTTAATCTAAACGCTCACAGACCTAACCAACATCTACCTCACATCAATATGAAGACACTATGCCGTTTACACAATAAAGAACACGATAGCAAATATCTATTACAAAGGTAATTAGTGTCTACAAAACATAAATTTCAAGCAAAGCAAATAAGAGTTCAAGGCCACATCAAAATTCTACAACCTAATCTATTACAATATCTGGAGATCCATGGGCCTCTCCAGCAGCTTCACCTGTAGGGTCCTCAATGGCAGCCACTCCATCATCACCATCTGCTTCCGCCTCCAAGAAAGCATCTTCCGGAATCTCAGCTAGGTGCAACATTTGACCCTCATATACATCCTTCCTCGGGTCAAATGCCACTCCCTCAGTAGACACTTCCAAGAGATGCTCGACTTGTCTCAGAGCTTTCTTGAAACCCCTAGTGTGTTCCACGACTATGTCTCCGTGCATTTCCTCTATTACTTCTCGCTCCTCGGCGGCCGCAGCAAGTAGGTCGTCCCTCTCTTTGGTCACCTCGTCCTTTTCTTGCATCAATGCAGCCATAGTCTTCTTTGACTGCTCTAACTTGGACGCCATCTAGTCCTTCGCTATTTGGAGCTCATCCCTTTCTTTCTTTTAAGGCAAGGCCGGCCGACCGAGTAGTATTCAATAATACTTGTGCTTCGCACATCAACTATTCCGATTGTCTCTGCCTCTGCCCACAGTTAGCATGGACGTCGGCCAGCTCCTTCAGTTGAGTTCGCACCTTCTCTAGCTCAACCCTCAGTACTCCCCTGTCAGAAGCGTATGCCATGTGCCAGGCAGCCATAGTTGTTCGACTCGTCCATTCCAACATGGCATCAGCCATTTGTTGTTTCGTCATGTTTTCCACCATCTTCTTCTCAGAATTGTCCAAATTGAACTCAATTTTGTGACTAAGGGTGAAGGATGAATCCCACTCGACGCCGGGAGCAGGACGACTCGTCCTTCCTTCAGTTTCCTTCATTCTCTTGGGCACGACACCTACGGAGTCGACAGCCTTGCCTCTCCATTTTCTTACCAACGGCCGCTCCTCAACGATCGCCACTTCGTCAGAAGAGGCCGACCGCACATTAGGGGGAGGTGGCGGAGTTGGGGTAATTCCGGAGGAGGGGCTTGGATGTCCGATATCCTCCTTACCAATGTCGATAGTCCTGAAACAATTACGAACTGGACCCTTTCTCCCCATTATCTCTGCAAGTACAAATGCATCCAACACTGTCAGCAACAGTCAGGAAACACACAAAAACAACAATAAGAGAAACATACCAAATACCCTCGATTCGAAATCATCATGTTCGAGACAATTAATGAGTTGACGAGAAGAAAAGGGGCGAGGCAATGCCGTCAACACACTCAGAGCTTCCAATTCTTCATTAGTCATTTTATCCTCAGACCACGAGGTGAATCTTAGCGGATTTTGCGTCCAGTACAGCGGAAATTTCGACCTCCCATCTTCATTAAAGAAAAACGTCTGCCCCGAGTCGAGAATCGACACTTTAAAGAACTTCTCTTTAAAGCCCATGTACGACTGCGAGTATAGCTCTAAGAAGGCGTCACCCGGCTCAGAAATTAAGGACACCCAACCCTTCCTAGCGACAGGTCAACATCTAAAAAAACGCAAAAATAGCGGCACAGTAGGCCTAATAGCCAAAGCTTGAGAAATAACAGCGAACGCCTGGATATACCCCCAGCTATTGGGATGCAATTGGGTTGGCGCAACGTTTAGGGTTCTCAGAACTTCCATTTGAAAACTATTGAAAGGCAACCTAATATACAGATCGTAAAACGGCACAAAATAGCAATAGAAAAAATCGTTGGTGATGTTCTCTCTTCCATGAAAAACTCTTTCATTGTCACGGCAAGCCACCAACTTGACGTAAGATCTGTAACCTAGGGTTCTCAAGACACAACTATTCTCTACCCAATCTGTTAGTACTACTCTACTTCTAAATAAGCTACGGAAATCACTTACTTCACGCGAAGCCCAATCGTAGCTGATACCAGAAATAGAGGGAGTAGCACAGTCCTCCGGACCTTCAGTCAACACATTTCCATATAGAAAAGCACTTTCGCCGTTAAGAACAATAGAGATTTCATGGCGTTCCGCCGGCGAAGAAGCTTCCGGTGTATCGACACATGCATTCTGCCCCTTTTCTTCCATTATCAATGATGAATACACTATAGCCGGAGAAAGGGTTGAGGTTTACCTGGTGGGTTCGTGAAGAAGAAGAAGCAAATTGTAGCGAGGCAAGAAAACCGTCAATGGAGTGGAAAGGATGCTTTGGTAGTACTGCAAAATGGTACGCCTCTTCACCTTTCTTTTCCTGTTATTAAACGCACAACTGAAGACAGAACGTCGCGCACCGTAGGATCAGCTTAATCCAACGGCTCTATCGGCGTGCCGTTACGTATACCTCCAAAGGCGGGAAACCCTAAAGCTTTTTGATGAAATAGTGCGTAGCAATTACCCTACCCCCTAACTACACCATCAGCGTCCTACAGTAAACTCGCATGCTTAAACCGCATTCGTTTACTCGGACTCGGGGGGCATTATGTATGGTAAGACATCTGGATCGATCGATTGGCAACTTGAACGATCGCCAAGGATAAAATCACGAGCTGTCATGTGACTGTTCCCGAACGATCGTTCACCCGATAGAAAGAATGATCGTTATATCCTATTCACCGATCGTCTTGTAGCGGTCGTCCGTTAAACCCAGTCAAAGGTAAAAGTCAACAAATGTTCGGTCAATTTTAGTCAAAATGGATCTTTTAATCCTGACAAATTAAAAGATAAACGGTTAGAAATAGGTGGCCATGATATCGCGAGTCACGGGACCAACTAATCCAATATCAAGTACGACCAAGAGGTTGATAAATATGATCATTGCAAATAGAATAATAAGCAAACACAAAACACAAAGAAAATGATAACTAACTTTATCAAAGAATACACATATAACTATTTACAAATAGCAAATTATAATTATTCTTCAAGAACTAACAATTCATAAACATCTAACTATCTACTCTAAACTTCACAATTCAGATATATGTATTGATATCGAACTATAAGGGTCTCGCACCTGGTGGTGGTGAAACAACTCGCCCACATATACTACCACACACCAATCCGTCAAACATCAATGGTCAATACATGATCATCAAGCTAAGTAGGTCATGTTACTCTTC
This sequence comes from Vigna umbellata, assembly GCF_029865625.1. Classification (NCBI taxonomy): domain Eukaryota; kingdom Viridiplantae; phylum Streptophyta; class Magnoliopsida; order Fabales; family Fabaceae; genus Vigna; species Vigna umbellata. Next base: position 36,897,386 of record NC_142167.1, on the reverse strand, counting down.
ACAATATAACCATCATTCTCTACTTGAGATTGGAAGTTATTAAGAGTGTCTGAATAACCTTAATATAAAGCGCCTATATCAATACATACACTATACATAATCATCTCAAGGACTTCTCCTTGAAATCCTTATAACATCATATACAGTTCAAAATCACAATTCCATCAAATGCCATTTGAAATCTTATCTATATGTATCATCCATCAAACATAAACAAAATTTCCAATATAGACAAGGGTGAAATTTCATATAACATATTTTAAACAAATATAAGTTAAAGATTAGATAAAACAATCACAATGTTGTTAAGACAGGGGTCGCTTAACGAGCAAGATCCATCGCCTAACAAATTATTGGGAAAAACAAGATCTAGACCTGGAGGAAGTAGTGGCACTAAGCGCCTTAAACCACACTTCAATGCCCAAAAGTCAGAGAACTCATTGACTTCGTGACGCTCAGCACCCAAAGTGGTGTTTAGCATCTTGGAGCCTTGTGGTTCTCAGGTTTAACAACGCTCAACGCTATACCAGAAGACAAAAAAACTTAGAAACTTGATCTAGATGCACTCAAGACCTATCCAAATCACCAAATTGGTATTCTTAGCACAATAACTTATTTGAAAATATGTTTATAACTCAGATTGAATACAAATTTGCTCAATTGTTCAGAAATTTACTCCAAAACCGCTTTTCCCAAAACCACTTGTAACTACATGTCTCTAAACTTTTCCACCAGCTTAAGTTCTTTGACCATCATATAAGACACACGCACTTCCTTTCTGCTTAAAGTATCTACAACCACATTAGCTTTCCTCAGATGGTATATAAGTCAATTTAAAAAATTTAACCATCGTCTCTGCCTCATGTTTAAGACCTTTTGATCAAACAAGTATCTCAAACTTTTATTATCACTAAAGACCTGAAACTAAGCACCATACAAGTAGTGTCTCCATATCTCAAGGCGAACACCACAACTACCAACTCCATATCATGAGTGGAGTAATTCTTCCTATGAATCTTTAATTGCCTTGAAACGTATGCCACTACTTTCTTTTCTTGCATAAGCATACAACCCAAACCCTGATATAATGCATCACAAAAGACCTCAAAAGATCTACTTGTGTTAGGAATTACCAACATAGCATCAATCAACCTTTTCTTTAACTCCTGGAAACTTTCCTCACATCTATATGTCCATGCAAAAGACTGATCTTTACGAGTTAACTATATCAAAGGCGCTACTAACTTAAAAAATTGTTCAATGAACCTTATATAATAGCCAACCAAACCAACGACACTCCTTATTTTGGTCACAAACTTTGGACGCTCCCCAACCAACACTGCATCCACTTTTGCAGGATCTAAGATATACCATGAGTTGATATAACATGGCCTAAGAATTACACTTCTTTCATCCAGAATTTACACTTAGACAACTTAACATACAATTGTTTCTCCCTCAAAATGCCAAGCACTGCCATTAGATGTTCCTCATGCTCTTCATAAGATTTGAAGTAGATAAAAATGTCGTCGATGAAGATCACCACAAACTTACCTAGAAATGGCTTGAAAATCCTGTTCATATACAAGGTAGGAGCGTTAGTCACACAAATGACATAACCACATACTCATAATGCCCGTATATTGGAATCTAAAGGCGGTTTTCTATACATCTTTAAATTTGTCTAATATCCGATGATACCCTTATCTCAAGTCGATCTTAGAAAATGCCACTACTCCATGCAACTAATCTATTAGATAATCTATTTGCGACAAAGGATATTTATTCTAGATGGTCAACTTATTGAATTGCCTATAGCCTACACATGACTTTGAACTACCGTCATTTTTCTTCACCAGCAAAACTAGTGCTCCCCAATGCGACACAGTAGGACTAATAGATTGTTTCTCCAATAATTCCTCTATCTACTTCTTTAACTCAGCTAGATTAGCTAGAGCCATACGATAAGGAACTATGGATATTGTTCCTACTCTAGGTACCAAATCAATTGAAAATTCCACCTCTCTCTTAGGAGGCAAACCAGACACTTTATCAAGAAAAACATCTGCAAATTTCTTCACATAATGAATCTTTGTATTCTTTTCATCTTCCTCCACCACCAAATGAGAGATTAGAAATCATAAAGACCCTTCCTTAACCTTCTTAACAATCTATGCGAAGACATCAACTCAATATCTCCTAGGCTTGAAAAAAACAACTTCTTCTAGTTGCAATCAATAAGAATATGATTAACAAATAACGAATCCATCCATAAGATTACATATAACCCTTGTAGGGCTAGACATATCAGATTAACTTTGAAGATACGATCCTCTATCATCACCGAACATGTAGCACATATTGTAGATGTCTTCACCAAACCCGAAGCTGGGGTAGATACCAACAAATCATACCTCAAGTCCACCACATGCAAACCCAAATCTTTAACACAAGATTTTGACACAAATGAGTTTGTCACTCAAGAATCAAACAACACGCATAAACTTCTACTAGACATAACATAACTTCCAATAATCAAATTACACGAATCTATCACCTTTGTACCCGTCATAACATAAACTCGACCTAAAGCTTCAGGTTTTTCACCCCTCTTTTGCTGTTGATCAACCTGTTGAGATTAAACTCCAACTACTTGGCTAGAACTATAGTTTCTAACAACATGTTCATCCTTTCCACAATTGTAACACCTAATGGCTACTCTCTGCCCTTCTCAATTAAGGGCATACATTCCTAGTAAGTGGTCCACCACACTAGAAACACTACACTATACCACTCTGATTCTGCTATTGAGAAAAGCCACCCCTAAACCCATGAGAGGGAGGCATGGAGTAAGGCTTTTTCCTATCCACATAACCTGGTTTGGTCCTAGATGGTCTTCTAACTCTCTACAATTGTCGTTGTTGTTTTTCCACCTCATTCTTCATTTTCTCCAATAATTTTGATCTCTCTACCTTGATACAAATTAATTTAATATCTCCCCTCAGACCATTCTCAAATTTTCTACATTGTCACTCCTTGTCCATCTTTAGGGTATGAAACCTAATCAGATATATAAACCTTTATGCATACTTAGCCACAAACATCCTTCCCTGAACCAACTGCAAAAACTCTACCTCTTCAGCAACCTTAACACTATAACGAAAGTATTCTGCATATAACTTCTTCTTAAATATCTCCCACATGATAGTCTTTCCACCGTTCTCCAACAACATCTTCATACTAGCCCACCAATGGTTGACTTCCCTAGTAAGCACGTATTCAAAATAAGCCAACTTGTTGTCAGCTGAGCATCTCTTTGCATAAAAACTTCCTTCTATATCCCTCATCCACTGATCTGCCTCATTGGGATTGGTCTTACCATTAAACTTAGTTGGGCAATGTTGTAGAAAACTTTTCAAACTCCATGATCGAGGTCGTTCCTGAATCAAATTAATATGCAATTAAGTGCAGTATAATACTAGGAGAATGACCCATATGTCGTCTCTCAAGGACCAAATATGGTTCAAATAATAGGTCAAACACATGGTGGGGGGGATTGAAGGTGGTTTTGTGCAAAGAAATGCACTAATTAACACATAAATTAAACCCTAATTAAGGATAGTTTGGTCATTATCTCAGTTACAACACTTCTAATCCTCAATTAATAATCAATTAATCATTGCTCTTACCCCATTCCAACATCAATCAATCAACTAAGCGAAGATTAATTGGGTTTTTCTAAAATCGAATTAAGCAAACGAATTCCACAAATTTAATCAATCTTTCACTGAATAGATTAATTAACTATGCGATAATTAACCCAAATTAGAACACTAAGTGTGTTCTAATCTCCACTACACAACAGATTCAATGAAATGCAAGGTCAATGCAGCAAATTTACATTTAATACGTAGAAATGTCAAGGAAACGCTGCATCATCGCTATTGACCAAACCAAACCGATTAAACTTCAATTAACATGAATTCAATTAGCAAAACGCAAACACAACAGTGTTGGAATGAAATGTTACCCAGAAACGAAAACCCAATGCACAAAAATGCAACCCAATCTAGAAATGGAAGCACAAAACAAAATGATATTGCAATTGGAAATCAAAAACGCAAACAGGAACCTAAAAATTTATGGTAACAAACTCAAAACGAAATTGCAATGCGAGAATGAGAATGAAATGATTGTGGGGATGTATGATACACCTCCAGCCCACAGGTGGACTATGGATGAATTCCATAATGTGGTAGCTTGGCCAGAGGAGCCAGTGCATGGAGGAGGAGCTGGAGCAGCTGAAGCTTCAGCTGGAGAGATGGAAGAAGATGAAGCTGATGATGATGATGCATTTGAAGATAATGAAGATGAAGAGGAAGAGGAAGATACAGAGGATAGCTCAGACTGATGAGGAGCTGAGATAACATTTACTGATAAATGCTATCATATGATTATGCTTTTGTGGTTTAAGTTTTCTGAACTTATTTGTTTTTGTTTTTAGATTAGGGTTTGATGTACTCTATTTGAAACCTGGTTTCTTGTGATGGTTTGCTATTAACTGTGATTTTGTGATAAGTAATTCTGAATGATGCTTATGATTGATTGATGTTGAGATGATGTGCATTAGAATGCTTATACAGGTGATTCACAAGCTTTGTGAACAAATGCATGATATCATGATTGTGATTGTGACATTAAGCAGGATGTGTATGTCAAATGTGAATGAGCTTATATGTGAGATTTTGAGCTCCAGAGTTGTTATTGTTGAATGCTATTACTTTGAAAGCATGAATGGTTTTGCCCAGGTTTTCTATGATTGAATCAATTGCTTGTTTTGCATCATGTGATCAAGGTCGTTTGTTGGAACCCTTTTTATTGGCCAAATTCATAAAGTTAGCCCACTAAAAGAGAACACTTTGTGTTCTATCCTTTGAACCCTTAGCTTTGAATATACACTGAAAACCCTTGATTGAAAATCTTTACCTTGAGTTAAGTAGAAGATCTTGTGTGGTATTGTTAAATGTTCAAGTTTGGGGTTGTTGGGAAAACATGAAAAGCATTGAGCTAAGAGCTAAAAAGTAAGAATATGCAAAGAAAAAGAAAAGAAAAAGAAGTAAAGCTCAATGCAAAGGCAAAAAGAAAGTTGGGAATGAATAAGATGATTGTGTTGTTATGATTCTATTAACTCAAGGATTTTGTGATCCAGAAAAACCAATTTTCTTATTAGCCCAGCCACATTATAAGCCATTGAAAAGTCCTTGTGATGATGCATGCTTGTGAATGTTTTTGATTGTGGTAAAATGAAAGGCAAAGTTAATTCATGTGACATTGTAATAGTAGAGTGAATGAGTGATTACCTCTTATACACTTGTGTGTGAGTGAAACACTTTACCTAGTGAGGAAATATTCCATTAGCACATGAACATCCATGCTTAATTGATTGGTTATTCATGAAAAAGAGCATTTGTTGGGTATTAACTGATTTTGTGAAACACTAAAGCATGTGCACATCTTGATTGAAATCTTGATCATAAGTGATTAATGTTTTTACTTATCTTGAAAAGAGGATTTTTAGAATGAGTGAACCATCATATGAATTGGTTGAAGATAGAGTTACATCTTGTTTGCTTGAGGACAAGCAAAGTTCTAAGTTTGGGGTTGTGATAACAGTTGAAAAACTGTTATTTTCATGATTAAAATTGACACTAAAAGCAACCTTTATACTTAGAAACTAGCTTGAAATCATGCTTTTCTTCATATTTTTAGAAATAAGAGAGCTGGACAGGTTTATGCTTGATTTCAGTGTTTTTGTGCAGGTTTTAAGGTGAATTTGGTGAAAGAAGTGAAGAAGGAGAGAGATGAAATCAGAAAAGACAATAAAAAGTGCAAAAGGAGAAGCCGAAGTCACCGCTCAGCGGCAGTTTACCGCTGAGCGGCACTCAGGAGCTTGCGGGAGGTCCGCTGAGGGGCAAAATGGCCGCTGAGGGGAGCAAACAAGTCACGCACTCACCGCTGAGCGGTATTTTACCGCTGAGCGGCACTTTAATGGGCTTGGACTTGACTTTTTGTAATTTACGAATGATATATAAGCTTTAGGGTTTCCTAGGGTTAGGCATCTTTGGCAGAAACGAGGCAAACACTCTCTCTTCCACCCCTTTGAAGGAGGATCTTGGATGCTGAGGCTTCCTCTTCACCTTTTTAGGGTTTATTCTTTCATTCTTTCATTGTAATTCATCTAGGTTCACCATGAATACGGTGAACTAAACTCTGTATGTTTGTTGGGGAATCAATGTAATCTTTTGAAGCTCTCATATATGGAATTTGTTTTTACATCTTTTAATTAAGACTTATGCTTTCTTTTCATCATTAGTTAGGGTTTTTCCTCTTTGCTTAATGCTTGCATTGTTTAACTCATTCGATGCATGATTATTGGTTTTGTCGATACGGGCACGTACGGGGAAGTCTAGATCCGGGGAATTTCTCCCAATTTTATATTGGTTGTCGTTAAGCTCCTGCACTTATGAACTGATCATTAGGAATGCTAGGAATTGTATGAACTCGTGATTAGGGAGAAGCCTTCTGGAAAGGTACATTAGAGAGTGGCATTAACAATGATGATTTGACTGTTGAATTCCTAAAAATATATGAGAGTGGATAAGATGAAATTGACCCCCAACAACATATTCATACATAAATTTCATTGAAAGTGTTTATCTTTTGATTTTTGCCATTGATCAAAACTTCATGCATACATGTTTATTTTCTGTCTTGCATATTAAACTCCAAATATTTCGTCTTTTAAGTCTTAACTAATCAGTAACCAACACAACTAAACTAGGCCGTGAGTCCTTTGGGAAGAACGATACTTGGTCTTACCAAGTTTATTACTTGAACGATTCGGTCATACTTGCCGATTGAAAACAAGTTTGTGACATCATAATTTGGTGTTCATAAATTTGTCCATCAGAGAGTGAGGGATGTTTTTCCCCCTTTAGGTCTTAAAATCCTAGTCCAAGGTCAACCCACAAATTGGGCTTTTAGTATTTTGACCCAAAACGATCCAATGGTCCAAATATGTCCAAAAATACACTAAAATCGAATTTACAATTGAATTAAATCCAAACCGCCTATGAGGAGAGTGATTGTTGACGTTCTTGCCCTCTTGAAGTCCCAAAATAATATTCCAAACAATTCACTGCAATTAATAATGAAATAATTAGCCTCAGATAATTCAAATTAACTTAAATAAGAATTACTTGTCAAATAAGCCTAAATATCAAAACTGAGGAAATATTGGACAATTAAGCACAATTTCCTAATCAAATGTAGTGCAATAAGCTAAGTGAATAGTAGAAAATATTGATTTGTCACTCTATTCTTGAGTTTGAGCAGGTGGAACGTGAGATGATCCAACCACTACCCTTGTTTCACCTAACTGATGCATAGTCGTCATGTACTACACTGTGATGTCTCCAATGATACCCTACCAGCCTCCAACTGTTGCAAAGCCACGGTATTTTGTTGAACTAGAGAAGTATTTTATTGTTGCATTGTTGCCATAAATGATTCCATCACTCTAACCAAATTAGGCACATCTTAATTCATGGGAGGAGGAGGTAGCCTAGGTTCCATAACTTTGTTCACATCGAGAAAGAAATCATCAGTCTACTCATAAGATAATCTCACTACTACTGACTGTTAATACTCCGGCAAGTGTACCGAATCGTATCAAGTAATAATAAATGGTAAGACCAAGTATCGTTTCCCAAGAGACTCACGACCTAGACATTCATGTGGGTTCTTGATTAATTAAGATATGTAAACAAGATCATGGTGTTTATAATGCAAAAAATAAATATGAATGCAAGTGTTGATCAATTGACTTGAAGAATGCACAGGTGATTGATGTATAAAATATGGAATGATTATGTTGTTGGGGTTTCCGATTTATCCTATCCACTCTCATGTATTTATGAATTCATCTTCTTCATTAATTTTAATGTCACTTTCTAATTTACCTTCAACCCGATGTCTCGGTGAAGAAAGTCTACTCTAAATTACTAGATCAAATGTCTTGTATCCCCAACATTTAATTATGCATTACATTCGCACAAAAGCTTAAAGGCAACCAACCCTCCTATCCCTATGTCTAGGTAATATTGCTTTTGGGAGAATTTCCCCAGTTCTAGATTTCCCCATATGTTTCCATATCGACAACATCAGTAATCGTGCAATTGAATGAGTTAAACAAAGCATGCATAGAGCGTAGAGGAAAAACCCTAACAATTAATGAAGTAAAGCATTTATAATATAAATCAATTCAATACATGAGAGTTTCAAAGGATTACATTGTTTCCCCAACAATAATGGAGGTTTAGTTCACCATAGACATGGTGAAACTAGATGAAAATATGGAAAAGAATGAAAGATAAAACCCTAAAAGTTGAAGATCGGAGCTTTCGCATCAAAAATCCACCTCCGGGAGATGAAATGAGTGTTTCTGTGTCTCTTTCTGTCAAAAGATACAGTCTCTAGGTTGTCCAAAACCTTAAATAATTCATAAAAATAACATAAAACAGGTCCAAGCCCACGTCATCGGCGCTCAGCGCCCTAAAAGGGCGCCCAGCAGTGGTTGCGGCACTAAACTAACGCTTAGTGGTGGCGCTTAGGCGTGAGACAGTGGTGATGACACTAAACTGACGCTCAGCGGTGGCGCTCAGCGCCCCAAAATGACGCTCATCGCTATCTGCGATTCTTCTATGTGCTACTTTTCCAGCCTTTCCTGACTCCAAATCCTTGCTACTTCAACTTCTTCATCCAATTCATCTTAATTCCTGTCAAATCAAGGAAAACCAAGCATAAAACCAATAATACCACCTTCAACTCTCTTATTCTCACAACTTAAGCAAAAGCATGATTTCAAGCTAGTTTCTAAGTCATAAAGGGTGTTTTTAATATCAAAATTTAGTATAAAAATAACTGTATTTCAACCGTTATCACTAACACACCGAGTACACACAACAAAAGCTAAGCAAATATATACCCACAGATCTTCTATGGAACTACTACTCTCATACAAAAATTTTAACATTCCATTTAATAGAATAAATCTACTAAACAA